>NC_069503.1:232831288-233136288 GCF_027579735.1 Bombina bombina | reverse complement strand
CCATCTGATTGGCGGACATACCTTTAAAACAAATAGGCGCCAAGTTCAATTCATTCAGCCTTTGATAAAGCCCGACCGGAGTCGGGGGAAACGCGTCAGGCATCCGAACAAGAGACTTAGCAGGAAAGCAGTTAAAGAATACTGTTCAGCACTAGCGTTACTAAGACTGGGGTGACAGGATCCGGAACACCGCCGCCCACCTAGTCTTGTCGTAAACGGAGAGGAGAAGGACCAACTATCTCCCTGGTGCTGCAGGAGCTGCGATAATCCTAATGAGCATATGCTCTCAATGCTGACTTTTAACTTTTATCTAGTAAGTGTTTTTAACCGTGTGTTTCACTAGTATAATAAAACCCTACACTTGAATCGTGCCTTGTGCGCCTGTCTTTTCTTTCATTGCATGTAACCATATCTGAGCCGGGACCAGTGGGATTGCTGGCTGCGACCAGGCGGCACTACAGTGGCACTACAATCAAAATAATTTTTGCTTTTCTACGGTTCAATTGAACATTATCTCCTACAAACTCAGGACTATGCACGGAACTTACAAATATTTTCTGTGATTAACACCTAAGGTACTGTTACATAGAACTGTAAAAGACCAATTTTCTCAAATCCCAGTATAATCCTAAGTATCAAATTCCAGATCTATTGGCTGCTATTATTATTTTTTATATATATGGACTTTTTAAAATCATAGATGTCTTAACCCATATCTCTTTTAGGAATAAGGGGATTTGACTATTTATTTCAGAATTAAGGAATATTTGTATTTTTAACATATTATCTTTTATTCATGTTTCATTCAGTTTTATTCATTGTATTTTAATTTGTATTTAGACAGCTTTCAAATATTTTCAAAGTTTTTCAAATTTTTGGAGAAGCAACTCATATACCATCACAGTGGCGACAATATATAACAAATAATATTAAGTTGGCAACAACCATTTAATTTTTTTATATAAAAATATTTGTTTCAGTACATTAGCGCATAAAATCATAACCAGTGTTTTGTTCAAATCAAGTATTTCCCCTTTTTTTGCTGCTAAAATGTCTGAACCATTAGCCACTACATCAATAGAAATGAGACCAGAAAAATTGTCTAATGTCACACTGAAAGACTTTGGAAATAATCCTCATAGGGCAAATAGAAATAGAGCTATTGATCTTTTAGAGACTGAGGAGGATGTTATACACATAGAAAAAGACCCAGAGGAATTATTCCAAACATTAGAAAAATTATTATGTCAAGATGCAAAAGACTGGCAAGACCTAATACTTTTAGAAAATTATATAAAACATAAAGTAGTACCGAGGGGTCTAAGAGTTTTTAAACAGCCAGCATTTGACTTGGATGAAGTTGAATTCACCACTGAGTGGAAGACAGCAAGTTTTGAATGTTCTAACAAGTATATTAACATTTTAATTAAATATAGAGAATCAAGATTAAATAAACTAAAAGTAGAAATTGAGGAGGTAGTCAATCAAATTCAACCATTTAAAAATATAGATAAGTGGATAACTCGCAATAAAAGTATCCAGTATAGAGTGAGCCAATTATATAGGGAGCTACAAAATAACAAACAGAAAAAGCTTAGAAGAGATTTAGAAGATTTCAAAAACAATCAAATATACACATATAAGAAAGAAAACAAGGTTCAAAACATAGCATCCACCCTTATTGAAAATACTGCAAACAATTCTAAACCAAGGTCCTCTACATCATTGGCCCCACCAAGAGATGAATATAAAAATACAACATTTCATCCTAGGGAACATATAAATAGAAACCAATATAAAAATAATAATTACAATAGGCAATACACACAAAGGAAAGTACCATTTGAGTCACGCCATTATAGACAATTGAATACTGAGGAAAGTTTCCATTACCAGAATAAGAATTATGATAGCCCAAATGAATCCTATAGCTACCATCATAATCATAATAATAACTACAATAATCAGCCCTTACAATGGAGACGTAGAAATAGCCATAGAGATAATGCCAATACAGCAAATAACTACAATAGACAAGGTTCAAATTTTAATAGATTTGCCCCCCTTGCCCATAGAGATGGCTATAGGATAACATCAAACTGGGAAAGGAATGATGCAAGACAAGGGATGAATCACAGCAAAACTGATTCACCCTTTTATAATGAGAAAAGTACAACTATGTTTAATTGGGAAAGAAATGGGGCCAAACCTAAAAATTTATATGAGGAAAAACATTTTTTAGGCCCAGATCAGGCAAAAAATCACAATCCACTACAACAAGACAGAACAAAACAAAGAAAAAGGTCTTTAGAAAAAGAAGACGGGGAAATAGAGCAGGAAAACTCATACAGGCTAGCAGGAAAAATAAGGAAAGAATAGGGGAAGCCAAAAAAGATATTTTTAATTTAGCCCAAATTGATTTAGATCATAATGATATATCTCTACTACAAAAAGGACTAAATTTTGCCCCAAAATCAAAACCAAATAAATTTGAAATGTTTGTTGATATTCATAAGTACGTCAGAAAATTAACTTTAAAAAGATATTTTTTAAAAAATCCAGAATATAGGGATAGACCTAATAAGGAATATTTGGAGGCAGGGGATCTAGGGACTCTAAATATTTTAAAAAACCTAGAAAACATTGATCAAATTTTATCTAATGAAGATTTTAATGATGATTTTTTAAACATATTAAATTTATCCACCCATGAGAATGAACCGACGATTCAGCATTCGAATTTTAAAGCAAAATCCACTTTTAACCCAGTAGGAGCACAAGGAGAATATATATCGGCTTTTAACAAATTAATATTCAAAGAAATAGAGGAACAATTTAAAGATGAAAATAAATTTATTAATAAACACAATGATAACCTAAGTATTTTGGAAAGGAAATCCCTGAAAAAATTAGGTGACAACAGAGAAATTATTATCCGCCCGGCCGATAAGGGCGGGGGGATAGTAATCCAAAAGAGAGAAGATTACCTAAAAGAGGCTATGAAATTATTAGAGGACGAAGATACTTATCAAATTTTATCAACAGATCCAACTGAAAATTTTAATAAAGAGTTAAATAAATTACTAAGCAAAGCAAAATTGGAAGGGATATTAAATGATGATGAATATAAATACATATATACTCCACAACCAAATATACCAATCATATACCATCTTCCGAAAGTACATAAGGACCAAAAAAACCCGCCCGGTAGACCAATTATCTCCGGGATTGGGTCCATCACAGACAAGCTCTCAAAATATGTAGATTTTTTCTTGCAACCTCTGGTAAAATCCACCAGAGCTTATTTAAAAGACACTACCGAAGTGATTACCAAATTTGAAGGAATTAACTGGGAGGAAGATATGATCTGGTTAACATGCGATGTTTCATCGCTTTACACGTGTATACCACATTCTAATGGCATCCAAAAAGTGGAGTTAGAATTATTAAATTGGTCCTTTCCTTCTAACCAAATTGAATTTTTAATAGAAAGTATAAAATTTATCCTAAATAAAAATTATTTTATTTTTGAAAACAAATTTTATGTACAGAAAAGAGGAACGGCAATGGGTACCACCTTTGCCCCCTCATACGCGAATTTGTATGTAAATGCTTTTGAAAATAACTATGTATGGGAAAATAACCCTTTTTTAAGTAATATTTTAATTTATGCAAGATACATAGATGACATTATTATTCTATGGAAGGGCAATGAAGAACGAGTAAATGATTTTATGGACCATTTGAATAGTAATGATTTTAATTTAAAATTTACTAAAAATATATCAAAAGAAAAAATAGAATTTCTGGATTTGATTCTTTTTAAAGATTCACAAGGGAAAATTGCTGTAAAAAACTATAGGAAGACTACCGATTGCAATAGCTTCATACAAGCTAAAAGTGCACACAAAAAGAGTTGGATAAATAATGTTCCCAAAAGTCAATTCTCAAGAATTAGGAGAAATTGCACACATAATTCAGATTATAATATGGAAGCGGATATTTTAGAGAAGAAATTTTTGGATAAAGGATACAATCCAGAGGTATTAAATAAAGCAAAGGCAAATACAGCTGCCATAGATAGAGGGTCTTTTTTTCGAGAGAAGAATTTTAATGATGTTTCAATGGCAATAGGGACCAATTTGCATAATAACTTAATTAAATCTCAATCCAAAAATCAAAACCCTATAAGATTTATAACTACATATAATCAAGGTTCTAAAAAACTAGAAGACATAATCACTCGACATTGGCCAATTTTAAAATCAGATCCCCTTTTGGGTCCACAGCTTGAAGAAAAACCCATTTTTACATACAAAAAAGGAAGGAGTTTAAAAAACATATTAGCCCCTAGTAGAATCAAACCCATTCCCAAAAATAAGACTAACCCAAATACAGACAATTGGCTAACGAATTGGAAAGGTACCATGAAATGTGGTAAAACCAGATGCAACATGTGTAAACACATAAACAAATCGCCCACATTCCATAACAGCCTATCCACAGAAACCTACAGCATAGAATTTAGAAGCAACTGTGACTCAATATACGTTGTATATCTATTAGAATGTGGATGCGGCCTATTATATGTGGGTCGCACGAAAAGAAAGATAAGGCGTAGAACAAATGAGCATCTGTACAACATTAAAGAAAAAATGGAGAACCATAGTGTCCCAAAACATTTTTTAGATTGCCATGGGAGCAAGCCAAGTTCTTTAAAGATCCAAGTAATTGATCAAGTACCACACACAAAACCAAATAGATTACTTGAACTAAGAAAACTAGAAACAAAGTGGATCTACAAGCTAAAAACATTGCAGCCCTTAGGATTAAACATTGATATAGATGTGGCGGCCTTTTTATAAAATCATACACTAATTTCCCTTTGTATGGTCAGAACTTCCATAGTACTTGCATAAATTTTAGCTAGGTCATTTCCAATCCTCATCTTCAACTATAGTCTTAACATTTCAATTTTAAATAGCTATAAATTTTACTGTGCACAATATCCCCTTTCTGATACATGACATCCCCTCGAAAATATATCTCAATGTTTTAGATATACCAATCAACTCAACTAAATTAACTAAATTAGTTTTTAAAATATTGAATTTTAAAATATTGTACTTTTAAGGCAAAATGATGTCCCCCAAAGAACCTTGTTTTCAGGGCATGCTTTGATAATTATCAAGATCACAAGGATACTCTCCCCAACAAAATCGTTATTTTTTAGAATATAAATATATAGCATAGTTTGATATTACAGCATTAATTTTAACACATCTATACAATGTTTTTAAACAAAAACTAATTAGGATTTTTTAATAATAACGTTTTTCACCATCTTTTGTTAATAATTATTTATTTCACTTATTCAAATTAGTAAATTCGTATCTTCTGATAAAAGCAAATCAAATAAATTAAATTTATAAACCTAAAGCGAATATGGACAGAATCCTGTATTGCTATTATATAGCAACGTTTACCACTAAAAAGATTATTTTACAAGTTTTTCACAAGTGTTTTGTTTTAACGTAGAAAATTATATTAGGGCTATATTTTAGGTCTATCAATAATATAAAACGTTCAAAATCCTTACAATTATTACTTTATAACTATTAATATATAAATAAGGGCAATACGTTTTAATATGGGTCTTACTAGAAATATACAAAGTATATCTGTTGTCTATTAATTACATATATTTTGTTTGAGAGAACGTCATGTATTGCACTGCTTTTATTTGTTTTTAGAAGTATCTTTGTACTCATATTTTGTCTTCCCTTACGTGCTCGCTGCATGAAATTATGTGTAAAAAATATTGTTATTGCATGCTATTTTAGGAACATACAAGCTCTCAACTTAAATCTGGGTTTACATATGCGCTCACACCCTCTAGTAATGATTGGCTAGAAAGCGCACACCTCCCATCTGATTGGCGGACATACCTTTAAAACAAATAGGCGCCAAGTTCAATTCATTCAGCCTTTGATAAAGCCCGACCGGAGTCGGGGGAAACGCGTCAGGCATCCGAACAAGAGACTTAGCAGGAAAGCAGTTAAAGAATACTGTTCAGCACTAGCGTTACTAAGACTGGGGTGACAGGATCCGGAACACCGCCGCCCAGCTAGTCTTGTCGTAAACGGAGAGGAGAAGGACCAACTATCTCCCTGGTGCTGCAGGAGCTGCGATAATCCTAATGAGCATATGCTCTCAATGCTGACTTTTAACTTTTATCTAGTAAGTGTTTTTAACCGTTTGTTTCACTAGTATAATAAAACCCTACACTTGAATCGTGCCTTGTGCGCCTGTCTTTTCTTTCATTGCATGTAACCATATCTGAGCCGGGACCAGTGGGATTGCTGGCTGCGACCAGGCGGCACTACAGTGGCACTACAATCAAAATAATTTTTGCTTTTCTACGGTTCAATTGAACATTATCTCCTACAAACTCAGGACTATGCACGGAACTTACAAATATTTTCTGTGATTAACACCTAAGGTACTGTTACATAGAACTGTAAAAGACCAATTTTCTCAAATCCCAGTATAATCCTAAAGTATCAAATTCCAGATCTATTGGCTGCTATTATTATTTTTTATATATATGGACTTTTTAAAATCATAGATGTCTTAACCCATATCTCTTTTAGGAATAAGGGGATTTGACTATTTATTTCAGAATTAAGGAATATTTGTATTTTTAACATATTATCTTTTATTCATGTTTCATTCAGTTTTATTCATTGTATTTTAATTTGTATTTAGACAGCTTTCAAATATTTTCAAAGTTTTTCAAATTTTTGGAGAAGCAACTCATATACCATCACAGTGGCGACAATATATAACAAATAATATTAAGTTGGCAACAACCATTTAATTTTTTTATATAAAAATATTTGTTTCAGTACATTAGCGCATAAAATCATAACCAGTGTTTTGTTCAGAGGATATTACGTCGCAATGGTTAGTGTTCAACAAATTTATTATTTCACAGACAATAGATAATCTAATAGTGACCAGTTAAAAAATGGTAAAACAATGTCACATATAGTATCACATAAAAAATCACATAAAATTATCACAAAAAGGTTATAAAAATCAGATAAAAATACATGGATCCATGTTACATAAAAATTATAATCAATACATAACCACAATGCACAATATCTTTAAAAGTCCTGATTAGGGGGGATTGAAATGCTTGCAGAAAATATACTGAAAATGCAATCTTAGGTTATCCTATTTGGCCAATCAGATGTTGTTTTCTGAAAGAGTGAGGTGGAGTAGTTTATAAAATAGCTTGTGGTTGGTTGGTCTAATAAGTTTACAATATGTAGAAAAATTGGTGTTCCTAGTCTTCAAAGGTTACTCAGTCAGATATATAAATCCTGAATTAAGTCTCTCCTGTGAATAAGGTGTTAGTGTGACGGTGTCCAAAAAGATGAAAAAATGAAAAATGTGTCAACGGTGATACAAAAGTTGGTGATAAAAAACAAATTAAAAATTGAAAAACATGATGAAATGCCAAGTCAATGAAATTGTGATGAAAATGTGATGAAAAAATGATGAAAATAAAATCAAACTCCAATTGTGCAATAAGAATAAATTCCCACAGAAAAAAATATTTTCTTAAAGATTATTGAATATTAAAGATTATTCAAAATATATTTGAATAATCTTTAAGAAAATATTTTTTTCTGGGCTTTTAAAATCAGGGCTTTTAAACATATTGTGCATTGTGGCTATGTATTTATTATAATTTTTATGTAACATGGATCCATGTATTTTTATCTGATTTTTATAACCTTTTTGTGATAATTTTATGTGATTTTTTATGTGATACTATATGTGACATTGTTTTACCATTTTTTAACTGGTCACTATTAGATTATCTATTGTCTGTGAAATAATAAATTTATTGAACACTAACCATTGCAACTTAATATCCTCTGCCCACTCTGAGGCGCTCCCCAGACTCTATTGTTATTTGTAAATACTTCCAAGATATATTAGGTGTCTTGTTTCCCTGGGGAGCTAGTAGGATACAGGGTAGGCGCTGTGAGAAAACCACAACTTTCCGATTCCATCAGCCAATCAGATTATTCCTACCTTAATTGCGATTGACTGATAGAATCCTATCAGCCAATCGGAATTCGAGGGACGCCATCTTGGATGATGTCCCTTAAAGGAACCTTCATTCGTCGGGAGTTCATCGTGGAGGAAGGATGTTCCGCGTCGGCAGGATGAAGATGGATCCGGAAGAAAGAAGATTGAAGATGCCGCTTGATAGAAGACTTCAGCCGGATGATGGACCTCTTCAGCCCCTGCTTGAATGAAGACTTCAGCCGGATGATGGACCTCTTCAGCCCCTGCTTGGATGAAGACTTCAGCTGGATGATGGACCTCTTCAGCCCCCGCTTGGATGAAGACATCGCCCGGATTGGATGAAGACTGCGGACCCTCTTCTGGATGGATCGGTGATACCCGGCGTGGTGAAGACAAGGTAGGGAGATCTTCAGGGGCTTAGTGTTAGGTTTATTTAAGGGGGGTTGGGTTTAGATTAGGGGTATGTGGGTGGTGGGTTGTAATGTTGGGGGGGTATTGTATTTTTTTTTACAGGCAAAAGAGCAGAATTCTTTGGGGCATGCCCCGCAAAAAGCCCTTTTAAGGGCTGGTAAGGTAAAAGAGCTTTACAATTTTTATTTTAGAATAGGGTAGGGCATTTTTTTATTTTGGGGGGCTTTGTTATTTTATTAGGGGGCTTAGAGTAGGTGTAATTATCTTAAAATTGTTGTAATATTTTTATAATGTTTGTAAAATATTTTTTTATTTTTTGTAACTTAGTTCTTTTTTTATTTTTTGTACTTTAGTTAGTGTATTTATTTGTAGGTATTTGTATTTAATTTATTGATAGTGTAGTGTTAGGTTTAATTGTAACTTAGGTTAGGATTTATTTTACAGGTAATTTGGTAATTATTTTAACTAGGTAGCTATTAAATAGTTAATAACTATTTAATAGCTATTGTACCTAGTTAAAATAAATACAAAGTTGCCTGTAAAATAAATATTAATCCTAAAATAGCTACAATATAATTATTATTTATATTGTAGCTATATTAGGGTTTATTTTACAGGTAAGTATTTAGCTTTAAATAGGAATAATTTATTTAATAAGAATTATTTTATTTCGTTAGATAAAAATGTGTGTTAGGGTTAGGGTTAGACTTAGCTTTAGGGGTTAATACATTTATTAGAGTAGCGGTAAGGTCCGGTCGGCAGATTAGTGGTTATTAATTGTAGGTAGGTAGCGGCGACGTTGGGGGTGCAGATTAGGGGTTAATAAATATAATATAGGGGTCGGCGGGGGTTAGGGGCAGCAGATTAGGGGTTCATAGGGATAACGTAGGTGGCAGCGGTGTACGGATCGGCAGATTAGGGGTTAATTGTATAATGCAGGTGTCAGCGATAGCAGGGGTGGCAGATTAGGGGTTAATAAGTGTAAGGCTAGGGGTGTTTAGACTCGGGGTACATGTTAGGGTGTTAGGTGCAGACTTAGAAAGTGTTTCCCCATAGGAAACAATGGGGCTGCGTTAGGAGCTGAACGCTGCTTTTTTGCAGGTGTTAGGTTTTTTTTCAGCTCAAACTGCCCCATTGTTTCCTATGGGGGAATCGTGCACGAGCACGTTTTTGAAGATGGCCGCGTCCGTAAGCACCGCTGGTATTGAGAGTTGCAGTGGCGGTAAATTATGCTATATGCTCCCTTTTTGGAGCCTAATGCAGCCCTTCTGTGAACTCTAAATACCAGCGGTATTTAAAAGGTGCGGGGGAAAAAATACACGCGTAGCTAACGCACACCTTTGGCCGCAGAACTCTAAATCTAGCCGTAAATTACTAAAAAAAAACAAACACTAAATTACAGAAAATAATAAAATAATTACATTTTTTTTAAACTAATTGCACCTAATCTAATCACCCTAATAAAATAAAAAAGCTCCCCAAAATAATAAAAAGCCCTACCCTATACTAAATTACAAATAGCCCTTAAAAGGGCCTTTTGCGGGGCATTGCCCCAAAGTAATCAGCTCTTTTACCTGTAAAAAAAGTAAAATACCCCCTAACATTAAAACCCTAAAACACTACCCCCTTGAAGATCACCCTACCTTGAGACGTCTTCACCCAACCGGGCAGAAGTGTTGCTCCAGACGGTCCGAAGTCTTCATCCTATCTGGGCAGAAGAGGACCTCCAGACGGGCAGAAGTTTTCATCCAGACGGCATCTTCTATCTTCATCCATCCGGAGCGGAGTGGGTCCATCTTCAAGACATCCGATGCGGAGCATCCTCTTCGTTCGCCGGCAACTGAGATGGCGTCCCTTCAATTCCGATTGGCTGATAGAATTCTATCAGCCAATCGAAATTAAGGTAGAAAAAATTCTATTGGCTGATCCAATCAGCCAATAGGATTGAGCTTGCATTCTATTGGCTGTTCCAATCAGCCAATAGTATGCGAGCTCAATCCTATTGGCTGATTTAATCAGCCAATAGTATTGAACTACAATCCTATTGGCTGATTGAATCAACCAATAGGATTAGTCTCATTGGATAGAACAAAAGGGCTTGGCCGTAGCCACCCTGGGGCATTCTAGAGGTGTGCACAGGATTTTTTACCTACAAGCTGGTCTGGCATGCAGAATCCATAAAGACTGAATTATGCGTGTGAAGTATCTCATTTCAAGCATGCATCTCTAATTAAATGCTGACGAAAGTTGTATCATTTATTTCAATTTTATTCCCCTTTAACTGTTTTCAATTTATTTTTGTTTTAAGTGTATTCTTATTTATTAGTTTTCAAGTAAATATATATCAACATAACATGTTTACAATATGTCAAATATATAAAAGATAAATAAATTGGAAGCTACACTATCGTCAGTCCGTGTTGTAGTAGATGTTCATGAAAATGATCATTGAAAATGAAAGTCCAACACATGTGATCCAGAGACTGACAGAGATTGTTCTATTAAACCTTACATTTGCCATGTATAATATGCTACAATAATATTATACAGTATGTGTATCAATAAGATGTAATTTAACTGGTTTATTAAATACAGGAACATAAGTAACTAAACTTGAATAAACAAAAATCAGAACAAAAACTATAATTAACAATACCAAAATGCAACTTTCACTTATATTATATTTAGAGCTTAAGTAGCTTGTTACAGAAACAAAATTATTTAAATGTATTTATTTTTGCACATATTAGAGTGGCCTGTTATATAGAGGGAGTATTTTTACATTTGAATTTGTTTGTTCTATAAGGTTTTATAGACGTCTTTGTGATGCAATACATGAGTTAAGTCAATGTCAAGGCCATATAAGAGCAGCCACCAATCAGCAGCAAGCTTCCAGTAGTGCATAGCCACTTCTGATTCTACCTAGGTATGCTTTTCAACAAAAGGTACAAAGAGGATAAAGCAAATTCGATAATAGAAGTTAATTGTATAATTATTTAAAATTGCCTGCTATATCTGAATCATAAACATTTAATTTTTAATTTACTGTCCCTTTACTTTAATTACAAATGCATAATCTTCATATGGTATGGATTAGTACAAATACTTTACATCAATACTACTTACATGTAAATGACCATTTTGTACTGTTCGTTTTAAACTACTCATAGACTGAAATAATACAACAGGGCTCAGGGAATTACAATCAGAACTTCAAACCTCATCTCCAAGCTTAGCCCATAGTTCCACCAAAGACTCTTTACCGCAAGCTTACCAACATCATGGGAATTTATATATATATATTTGTTTAGAAGCCTAAGTTAATTCTGTTTAACTTTATCTAACCACACTGCTGTATTTATTGTTGTGATTGACCCACTATTTCCTGATATTTTTGGAATATTTGGATAAACTAACCCAGCAACATGCTATACAACATGCCTCTTGATCAGCATAGTGACTCATTTATATATATCCCTTACTGGCAAATGGCCACTGCATAGGAGAAAAGTGAATAAATCAAGAGTCTTTTCCAGACATATGTCCCTGGCCTATAAAAATACTGCAAATTTGCTGGCAAAATGCCAGTTTTAATAATAAAAAAAAACAGTGAAGTGCAGTGCTTCAGTGCCTAAATGCCTATATTTTTATGTTTTTAGGAAAGTTACATTAAAGTGATGGACTGGTAAAACACCATGAATTTGCATTATATGCTTTTAACTATCATCCAAATTAAACCTTACTAATTTTAAAAATAAAACATGTATGTCACCTAATCTTTCTATATTTGTTATACTTCTCCTCCGCCCGGCGCTGGTGTCCTATTCTTTTTTATTTTGCTGACGCTTCTTCATCCAGCCAATTGATTTTCCGGCCGATAGGCGCCCAACACCCCATTGATGCTCTGCTTGTGCGCTTAGTTTTTTGCCTGATCCCTGATGCGCCTGGATGCCTACGTAGAGAGCGGGTGGGACCATTCTCTACGTCACTGACTACTGTCTGAAGCTGGAGCTGGAGGGGGCGGAGGAAGGAGCGGTAGGGAGTGATATTAAAAAAAGTTAGGGACTTTATTTTATGCAACTATTGTAATCCAACTGCCTATTCCAGAGAGCTCAACTTTATCTTCACTTTAAAGGGATATGAAACTCAAACGGATTCAGACAGGACATACAATATTTAAAAAAGTTTCCAATTTACTTCTATTATAAAATTGGCTTTGTTCCCATGGTATTCTTTGTTAAAGAGATAACCATGAAGGTGCCTCGAGCATTACATGGCAGAAAATCTCCCATAACATTCCTGTAAAACTGCTACCATATAGTGCTCCAGACCAATGCACTCTCCTGGGCTCACATTGTTGCTTTTCAACAAAAGATACCAAGTCAATGGAGACAATTTGATAATAGAAGTCAATTAGAAAGTTGTTTAAAACTTATACTCTGTATGAATCATGAGATAAAAATGTGGGTTTTCCTAATAAAAAAAATAGTAATTCCATGAAAAGTAAACCACTACTAGTAAAGTTATTGTTGCTGCCTTTTACTGTTACCGAACTAGATTTGAACATTATGAGTTAATAAAGAACAAGAATGAAATAGCTTTGTTGCTACAAACCCTGGTGTGCCCTTGTGCAATGTAGGTAAAGGGAGGGAGATATAAATCTGTTGGGGGGAAATAACAGTTAATAGTGGCTATTAAACTCTACAGGGCTTTCCCAGAGTTTACATTTCTCTTGAGTGCTGTGGAAGAGTTCAGGCTGAAGTCCATTAAGTAAATTAAAGAGAAGCAGGAAAATAAACAGAGATAAGACTGAAGTTTTATGACTAAAGAAAGCATTTAGCTTCGCTTGCTTCATTGTAATTTAATCACAGTTAACTCTTTGAATGCCAAACAGACATGCAATGGTTTTTGTTTGGGCATGTCTAGTCGTGCTGAAAATGGAAAGATTTGAAATGTGTACAGAAAATATATAATTGAATAAAATAATTTTAGGAATTGAATCAATTCCATGGTTAGTTTTTTTTCACTGGTAGCTTAACTTTTTATTGTATTTCCTTAACCACTGCCACATGAAATCAGTTTAATGGAGAAAATAGAGGGAATAAATAAGGGCTAGATTACAAGTGGAGCACTAATTTATTGCACGGCCGTAAAACAGGCAAATTCGCCCGTTTACAGGTGTACAATAAATAACCAGCCATTACAAGTGGCTGGTTAATACTACCGTGAGCTTGTGGTAGCAACTAGCACTCTGAAAAGTTACCAGAGATCCAGGGGTCAAGTTGAGAGGGAATGCATGGGAACGGAGTTCCTGCACTATTTTTACAGGAGGAACTAAGTTCCCTCTGGATTGAGAATAGTAACACTTCAGTAAACTCTGCTGCTGCTGGTGGGAGGAGCTGGAACACAGTCTGGTTAGAGGGATAGCGAGATCCTCTAGTAATGGGCAGTAACACTTCCTACAATACACTAAATGCAAGCCTATCAGCAGTCCTGCTATGGGATTACCCCACACTGTGTGGAATACATGGTGCTTACAATTGCACCTTAAGTGGGTAAGACTATGGGCTCTATTTATCAAGGTCTGTCGGGCCGGATCAGGTCCGACAGACCTCGCTGAATACGGCGAGCAATACGCTCGCCGTATTCAGCATTGCACCAGCAACGCCGCCCCCTGCAGACTCGCGGCCAATAGGCCACCAGCAGAGGGGTGTCAATCAACTCAATCATACTCGATCGGGTTGATTTCCGGCAATGTCTGTCCGACTGCTCAGAGCAGGCGGACAGCGTTATGGAGCAGCGGTCAGAAACAGGGGCCATCAAGCTCCATACGGAGCTTGTTAAATAGAGCCCTATATGACAGAGGAGGGGTCTCAGGCCCAAAGGCAGCCATTTAACCCTTTATTGGTTTTAATTTGCTTTCATTAACCAAGGTGTGTAGATTATATACATATAAATACAGTGTCTGTGTGTTCGTGTGTGTGTATGTATATATATATATATATATATATATATATAAACAATAATAATTGTGAGGGGGGTGGAAGTCTTGGTGAGTTCCCACACTTTTTTGTAGAACTTGACCCCTGCAGAGATTAGATCTCTAGTTAATTTTAAAAATGTCCTAGCATCTTTAAAAAAAAAAAAAAATGCATGAAGCAGTTTTTAGGGGTTAAAGTTAAAAGTGCCTTTACATTGCGGTCTATGGGGACTGTGTTATCACTGTTAATATATGTATATTCTTATACACATATATATTTATGTGTTAATATGTGTATATATACATACAAACACTTAAATATATATGTACAATCACCGGTCACTTTATTAGGTACACCTTGCTAGTACCGGGTTGGACCCCCTTTTGCCTTCAGAACTGCCTTAATTCTTCGTGGTATTGACCAAAGAAAATATCCCCCACACCATTACACCACCACCTCCAGCAGCAGCCTGAACCTTTGATACAAGGCAGGATGGATCGATGCTTTCATGTTGTTTACGCTAAATTCTGACCCTACCATCTGAATGTCGCAGCTGAAATTGAGACTCATCAGACCAGGCAACATTTTTCCAATCTTCTATTGCCCAATTTTGGTGAGCCTGTGCAAATTGTAGCCTCAATTTCCTGTTCTTAGCTTACAGGAGTGGCACCCGGTGTGGTCTTCTGCTGCTGTAGCCCATCTGCTTCAAGGTTCAATGTGTTGTGCATTTAGAGATTGTATTCTGCATACCTTGGTTGTAATGAGTGGTTATTTAAATTACTGTTGCCTTTCCATCATCTTGAACCAGTCTGCCCATTCTCCTCTGACCTATGACATCAACAAGGCAATTTCTTCCATAAAACTGCTGCTCACTGTATATTTTCTCTTTTTCGGACCATTCTCTGTAAACCCTAGAGATGGTTGTGGGTGGAAATCGCAGTAGATCAGCAGTTTTTGAAATACTCAGACAAGCCCATCTGGCACCAACAACCATGCCATGTTCAAAGTCACTTTAAGCCCCTTTCTTGCCCATTCTGATGCTTGGTTTGGAAGCGTGCTGTCATTTGCTCCAAGCTTCCCTGCAATGTGAACACGAGGTCACATTGTGTCTTACCTCTAATACCAGCACACAATTAATTGTGTGTGCTGCTATTATGAGTGGAGCGCAAATACTGCACTAGCAAAAGCACAATTTTGCACTCCACTCGGGTTTTATGAACATGTAGTTTTATATATATATATATATATATATATAATAAACAAAGAGAATTTCCTTATAAGTTGTTCCCAGACCAAAATTATCCACTGTTTAAGGCACAACACAGACACATGAGTCGAAATAAAGTGAATTAATCATACCTTTATTGTGGCATGTCGGACAAACACTCGGCAAATACTAGCGGTGTGACTACCAGGAGACACAGGTGTATGGAGTGTAACGTCATCTGACGCATATCACGCCCTTCTGGCGCTTTGTCAAAGATGTGGAGGTGTGTGTGATTAGCATACTTTTAAATGGTTATCTGGAAAACTCCTCCCTTGATGTGATGTCATAGTAGCAAACTGTGTATTCAAAATTGTTAATATATATGTGTGATAGAGTGTGTTGAAAAGTGTTAATAAGAATATATTTTTATTAGTGCACATTGCGTGTATTAAATTAAAGTGAGTTACTATTTAAAAATTATTTTTTAAAAACAATAACTTATGATGCTATTCGGCTCTTAAATGTTTGTAGCTTATGGCAAAGACCTGAAGAATTCCTATAACTACACTATAATGTATTCGTTCTGCTGAAATTTCACTGCAATGATACTTTTTGGTTACTATTATAATACATTAATATGTGTGGTTGTTTTTTCATTTCTAGAATTTTTTCTATATAGGCTTTCAGACCATTTCGAGTCTTCGTTTGTCTGAAATCTTGTTAGTCTTATGATTAATTCCTTCATCACTATTTAAATTATTACATTATTTATATTTCTATTTCACAAAAGTTTGTCTTGTTACTTCGCAGGGTTAACTAAGAGTATTGGAGCCGATAGTTCATATCAACACTAAAATATTACAGCATTAAAAGTTGTATACTTAGTATGAGTAGACAGTTTTTAAACTTTACACCTGATTAGTAAGTTATCAATTTAGATTATTATATTTTTTATATTTCTTTAATGTTGAATCCATTTTGATATTTGTTTCACTACATGGGTATAAAAACCTGAATAATATTCATTAGAATTGGTAGTGGTATTTTTATTTTTATTTTGAGGCTTTCAAGGCTTAGACACAGAAAAAGTGAAGTGGATAGGGCGGATATTTAGGGGATGAACAAACATTCTTCAAATAGTTTGATACTACTACAATTGTCTGTTGTTTAATTTTTAATTATCATTTTATTTTGTGCTGATGTTTTAATTCCCTTGATACAGATCTAGATCCCATCTGGAGTTTATTCCTTTTGGCTCTTTAGTTGCTAGTTTAAATATCCACTTTGCCTCTCTATCCAATAGTTTCCTAAATCTATCCCCTCCTCTCTTAAGTACACAACATATTTTGAACACCAATCTAGTCAATATTTGATATTGTAGATGCTATTATTTGCTGAGGATGAAAAGGTATTTGCAAGATGACAATGTTGGCTTACCACACTTAATAAAGCCTTTTTTAGAAAGCCATGTTTCTTTAGACTTTATAGTGGAATTATTGTAAACATATTGGATAACTTTACTTCCAATTGTTGGCGCTTTCCTGGATACAAATTTAACCCCATTTCTTAGGCATTTATCTAGTTTGTCATCTAGTCTAAGAATTTTTAAATTGTTGTTGACTATATTTTTGATCTGATTAAATTGTTTACTGTATTGTGTAACACAGAGTATAGTGTCACTTTTCCAATTTGTGGGTGCTTTAGACGCTTTATCGATTTTATTAATTAGGTCTTGTCTCTTAATTTTTGCTATTTCAGCTCTAGCTTTCATGAGTTTATTTCTATCGTATCCCCTATTGGTGAGCCTGTGAACTAGATTTGATGAGTGATCTAGGTAGTCACTATCATTGGTACATATCCTCCTAATTCTTTTTAGTTGTCCCTTAGGTATGGATTTTGTCGTATGGGCTGGGTGGCATGAATCAGCCCTCAAAATTGTGTTTCCAGAAATTTCTTTTCTGTACAACTCAGTAACTATTTTTCATTCTTTTACCTTTAACTGAATATCTAAATAATTTGCTTTGTATTTATCAACTTGAAAGGTAAAACTTAGGTTTAAATCATTAGTATTTAAATACTTGACAAATTCTTTGAATTGTTCACTGTTCCCACGGCAGATAAACAGAAGGTCATCTATGAATCTGGCGTAGAAATCAATGTGACACCCATACACATTAGCTTGTCCAAAAATAAAGGTGGCTTCAAACCAGCCTAAAAACAAGTTGGCATACGAGGGGGCAAATTTTGCCCCCATCGCAGTACCTCATGTTTGCAAATATAAAGTCAAAAATGAAAAAATTGTGTGTTAACAGAAAATGTACAGCCTCCACAATGAATTCAATTAGATCTGATGAAAAAGTGCTTTTCAATAAAAGATGGTATTCAATTGCTTTCAGCCCTAGTTCGTGCTGTATGCACGAATAAAGGGAAGAGACATCTACAGTGAGCCACATATTATTATCATTCCAAGTTCTATCTTCTAGTTTTTGTAATATATGTGTAGTGTCTTTAGTGTACCCTGGTAGTGTGTGGACTATACTGTTACAACTATACTGTTTCTGTATCATATGTAATTTCGAACATATCCTCGCTTAAATTAAATAAGAATAACATTACGTAAAATGGCACAATCCACAGCACTGGAGGACATCTTTAACAGAAAAATGACTTACCAGGAGCGCAGGGAGTAGTTTACACCTGATCAAGTACAATCTAATGAACTACGTTATTTGTTCCTCATAATGGAAAACCTGAGAGTTAAAGAACTCAAACTGTGGTACGAACTAATCTATCTTGACAAGTACATACAAACAGCTATAATACCACGAGGGCTACGCCTCAAAATATTTCCAAATGTGGATAAAGAGGAAGAAAAGGAATTTTTGGATGACTGGCTAAAAACGCTGAGTGAATGCTCCCTTAAATTGATGACTAAACCTAAAGTCAATAGAACTGAGAAAAGAGAGAAAATTCTTTTGGAGATTAAAGAACTACAGAAAAAGCTACAACCACTTACCCAACATCAAAAATATGTTACGTTTGACACAGAATTAAAACAACACCTTGACGAGGTTGAACAAAATCTAGTATCTAGAAAAGACAATAAGATGCTGAGAGATGAACTGGATTTCTCTATTAATAAAGTATATAATTGGAATGCAACTACACAAGGGGCACAGAATGGGCATGCAAGCCAAAGCAAGAACAAAAATAAAAACAAAAATAAACAGCAACAAAAAAACAAAAATAAACATAAAGGACAACAACAAGAAAATTCTTCAAACAAAGACACAAGAAGAGTGAGTTTTTCAGACTCAAATTTTTCTATCCACAGTGACACAACCTCTACCCCAAAAGAAGGGTCACCGGAGAGCTCGACCAGCTCTGAAAATGAAGAACAGCAAACAAAACGAAGAGATCCAGGAGCAAGGCCTAAGACAAAACAACGAAGTGAAGCCAAAAATGCACAAAATGAAGAAGAAAATACCCAGGTTCCAAAAAAGTGCATCAAGCCGACTCAACAAGTAAAGAAAAAGATGTCAACCAGATACGGACAGTAGTAAATTTATCTTCACATTGTCTAACAAAGCCAGAACAACAAGTCCTGGAAAAAGGACTGGGCTTTGCTCCAACCATGGACTTTGACTTATTTCGTACTATCACTGACATTAATTGTCTAGTCAGAAAAATTGTTTTGAAATGTCACTTTGATAAAAATTAAAATACTAACAATGCAGATGACTCTACAAGTAGTCACTTAGCAAATGAACCACTTGCTCAGCTGACAAAGCCTAGCATCTACAATCTAGATGAATTTTCTATTGTAGATCTACAAACTGCAAATATGTTAGAGGCAATGGCAGCTGAGTCAACGAGGGAGGTTGAACATATACATACACATAAGAAATATAATAAAACATTAAGATCTAAAAGTACATTTTATCCTATACAATCCAGGAACCAATACATAGATATGTTCCAAGAGAAAACACACAAGGAATTGGTAGATTTATATGAAAAAATTAAAGCCCAACAGAGTACCAAATGCAAAAATAAAACAAACTTAACAAGACAACAACAATTAGTCCTTAAAAATCTACAAAATAATGATCTTATTACAATTACCCCAGCTGACAAGGGGGGATCCATTGTTATACAGGACAAACAAGATTATTATGCTGAATCAATAAAACAGTTAAATGATACTAACACATACACCTTGCTTACCAGTGACCCTACCACTAAATATCTAGAACAATTGGGTAAACTTCTAGACTGGGGCAAACATTTGGGTATCCTAGATCAAAAAATGTGTGACTATTTGTACAACCCTACCCCCACTATTGCTAATTTTAGAATTGTACCTAAAATCCATAAACATCCATCCTCACCACCAGGTAGACCCATAGTATCTGGGGTGGGGTCCCTAGGAGAAAAACTAGGAGAATGGATAGACAATATACTACAGCCTTTTGTCCACACACTACCAGGGTACACTAAAGACACTACACATATATTACAAAAACTAGAAGATAGCACTTGGAATGATAATAATATGTGGCTCACTGTAGATGTCTCTTCCCTTTATTCGTGCATACTGCACGAACTAGGGCTGCAAGCAATTGAATACCATCTTTTATTGAAAAGCACTTTTTCATCAGATCTAATTGAATTCATTGTGGAGGCTGTAAATTTTCTGTTAACACACAATTTTTTCATTTTTGACTTTATATTTGCAAACATGTGGTACTGCGATGGGGGCAAAATTTGCCCCCTCGTATGCCAACTTGTTTTTAGGCTGGTTTGAAGCCACCTATATTTTTGGACAAGCTAATGTGTATGGGTGTCACATTGATTTCTACGCCAGATTCATAGATGACCTTCTGTTTATCTGGCGTGGGAACAGTGAACAATGCAAAGAATTTGTCAAGTATTTAAATACTAATGATTTAAACCTAAGTTTTACCTTTTAAGTTGATAAATACAAAGCAAATTATTTAGATATTCAGTTAAAGGTAAAAGAACGAAAAATAGTTACTGAGTTGTACAGAAAAGAAATTTCTGGAAACACAATTTTGAGGGCTGATTCATGCCACCCAGCCCATACGACAAAATCCATACCTAAGGGACAACTAAAAAGAATTAGGAGGATATGTACCAATGATAGTGACTACCTAGATCACTCATCAAATCTAGTTCACAGGCTCACCAATAGGGGATACGATAGAAATAAACTCATGAAAGCTAGAGCTGAAATAGCAAAAATTAAGAGACAAGACCTAATTAATAAAATCGATAAAGCATCTAAAGCACCCACAAATTGGAAAAGTGACACTATACTCTGTGTTACACAATACAGTAAACAATTTAATCAGATCAAAAATATAGTCAACAACAATTTAAAAATTCTTAGACTAGATGACAAACTAGATAAATGCCTAAGAAATGGGGTTAAATTTGTATCCAGGAAAGCGCCAACAATTGGAAGTAAAGTTATCCAATATGTTTACAATAATTCCACTATAAAGTCTAAAGAAACATGACTTTCTAAAAAAGGCTTTATTAAGTGTGGTAAGCACCCTTGCAATGTATGCCAACATTGTCATCTTGCAAATACCTTTTCATCCTCAGCAAATAATAGCATCTACAATATCAAATATAGACTAGATTGTTGTTCAAAATATGTTGTGTACTTAATAACTTGCAAAATTTGTAGACAACAATACACAGGCTGTACTAGTCGTTTTCTGAAGGACAGAATACGTGAGCACTTAACATCACTAGAAAAGGATCCACCCAAAACACCAGTAGCTAAACACTATGCCAATCATCGAATAACCACTGAAGAAAGCAAAACAGCCTTTAAATTCCAAGCTATTGACTTTATTCCAGCTAATAAGAGAGGAGGGGATAGATTTAGGAAACTATTGGATAGAGAGGCAAAGTGGATATTTAAACTAGCAACTAAAGAGCCAAAAGGAATAAACTCCAGATGGGATCTAGATCTGTATCAAGGGAATTAAAACATCAGCACAAAATAAAATGATAATTAAAAATTAAACAACAGACAATTGTAGTAGTATCAAACTATTTGAAGAATATTTGTTCATCCCCTAAATATCCGCCCTATCCACTTCACTTTTTCTGTGTCTAAGCCTTGAAAGCCTCAAAATAAAAATAAAAATACCACTACCAATTCTAATGAATATTATTCAGGTTTTTATACCCATGTAGTGAAACAAATATCAAAATGGATTCAACATTAAAGAACGATATAAAATATAATAATCTAAATTGATAACTTACTAATCAGGTGTAAAGTTTAAAAACTGTCTACTCACACTAAGTATACAACTTTTAATACTGTAATATTTTAGTGTTGCTATGAACTATCGGCTCCAATACTCTTAGTTAACCCTGCGAAGTAACAAGACAAACTTTTGTGAAATATAAATATAAATAATGTAATAATTTAAATAGTGATGAAGGAGTTAATCATAAGACTAACAAGATTTCAGACAAACGAAGACTTGAAATGGTCTGAAAACCTATATAGAAAAAATTCTAGAAATGAAAAAACAACCACACATATTAATGTATTATAATAGTAACCAAAAAGTATCATTGCAGTGAAATTTCAGCAGAACGAATACATTATAGTGTAGTTATAGGAATTCTTCAGGTCTTTGCCATAAGCTACAAACATTTAAGAGCCGAATAGCATCATAAGTTATTGTTTTTAAAAAATAATTTTTAAATAGTAACTCACTTTAATTTAATACACGCAATGTGCACTAATAAAAATATATACTTATTAACACTTTTCAACACACTCTATCACACATATATATTAACAATTTTGAATACACAGTTTGCTACTATGACATCACATCAAGGGAGGAGTTTTCCAGATAACCATTTAAAAGTATGCTAATCACACACACCTCCACATCTTTGACAAAGCGCCAGAAGGGCGTGAAATGCGTCAGATGACGTTACACTCCATACACCTGTGTCTCCTGGTAGTCACACCGCTAGTATTTGCCGAGTGTTTGTCCGACATGCCACAATAAAGGTATGATTAATTCACTTTATTTCGACTCATGTGTCTGTGTTGTGCCTTAAACAGTGGATAATTTTGGTCTGGGAACAACTTGTAAGGAAATTCTCTTTGTTTATTGTATACCTGGAACAGGCAGCCTAGTCTGCAGGTCTGGGTTTGTGCCGGGAGAGGCCCCGACGCAGTATTCCCTGTATGTTCCCATAGACCTTACCGCTCAGTATCCTTGAACTCTCATTTACCTGTGCATATGAATATATATATATATATATATATATATATATATATGTTAAGGTTAAAGTTTAAAATCCAGGTAATCCTTGGAATACTCGGGTAAAGCTGACATTACCCAAGCTGCTCTGTGTAAAGCCTGAAGTAATGTAATTCCTCCATCTACACAATTTTTTATGCCTCTACCTGGGGAGTTGAAGGAAGCACCCGACTGATCCTCTGGCATCTACCCCAAGGGAACCTTGGGGAATAAGGGTTTACAAGGGGGGCTTCACCCACGTTGAACCCCCCAGGTGGAGGCAAAAAAGATAGTGAATTTGTATAAATTTACAGTGTAATGTATATATGTTTGATGCCGTGACTTGATACACTCTGAGAAGATTTATCATGTTACATCGGGCTTTACCCAGAGCTGCTTGGAGCAGGTCTGGGTAAAGCAGGAGATCAGCGAGGAGCTCTTAGAGCTTATTAGGCAGCAGGTTAGGGAGCAGGCTAGGAAAGAGGTTAGACAGGAGGTTAGGGAGGAGGTTAGGCAGGAGGTTGGGAAAGGAATTGGGAGAGGAAGGAGGAGAGGAACTAGAGAGGAAGGGGGAGAGGTAGAGGGAGAGGTCAGGGTGGGTGGGCCCAGGGGTGTAGGTCAGGAGCGCAGACAGGGTGCAATACAGTCCAGACAACAGAGGCTCATATCACAGGGGAAGCCCAGGCAGAGGGAGGAGAGGTATACCAGAGAGGAGAAGGAGGTCATTATAGAGGCCTTTATGGAGAGGGTTAGGAGGCTGCAGGCACTGAAGGCAACCTCTTCAGAGAAGAAAAAGTTGTGGCAGGAGATCAGGGATGCTGTCAATGCAGTGGGAGTTCAGGAGGTATGTCAAATCAATACAGCACCGCTACCGGGACTGCAAAAGTGAGCTCAAGAAAAAAATGTTGAGGGCGATGGACTACAATGCAGGGAACGGTGACGGCCCGGAGAAGACATTTGTCTACAGCCGCTGGGAGGAAATGTTGCGTCCCAACATCTCCGAGGTGGCCCTAGTTTGGATTGAAGGAGGACTCGATACCTGGAACCTGCGCTTCTCATCTGATGGTAAGCTCATTTTATAATCTCTTTACATCCACCTCATAACCCATTCATCTGCAAAAAAATTATGGATATGACTAATGCAATTTGTTTTTTTTAAACATTATTACTTTAAAGCATTCAAAATTACCTTGAGAAACTTGGATTTGAAGAAAAGCTATCACATTAGTATTTAGTCTACAGATTAGGTGTGCATTTAAACAGATTTAAGATGTACAGAAAAATACATTCATATTGACCATCTAGATATCTGAAAAACGGGTTTGCAAATACGTAAATTGTATCGATTGCTGTTGGTTACAATTGAATTACAAAGGCAGCCTCATTAATACACTTTCAAAAATAACATTTACATATTTATTTGGAACTGTGCTAATGTCTCTTATTTCTTTAATTTCCAAATATAAATCTCCAAGTATGAGGCTGATGAGGAGGAAACACAGCACGAACATGCTCCTCCTTCACCCAGGCATGAGAGTGTTGCAGAAGATGACAGGCCACTGGAGGAGAACCCTGCAGAAGAGATACCTGCACCAGCCCCCTGTGCAGCAGCAGCACCCAGTGCAGCAGCAGCCCCCCCCCCGTGCAGCAGCAGCAGTCCCACCATGCAGCAGCTCCCCCTGAGGAGAACATCTTCCCCCGAAATCCCAGAGGTGGATCTAATGCGGAAATACAGAACTCCTGGAGGGCACATCAGGCACATAGAGAGTTTATAACCAACGCAGTGGACCACCTGATCAAAGGACAAACGAATATGTTAAATGTTCATAATCATATATTGCAGGTCCTCCGGGAGTTAGCAAGCAGACCATATCCGGAAATGGGAAGACCACAAGAGCCTGGACCATCAACTCCTGGAACATCAGCTCCTGGACCATCATCACCTGTGCCTCCTCCATCTCCTACACTGCCTGGTCAATCCCCAGTAACTCACAGTACTCCTCCCCTTCTTCCACAACCATCTCCAATGAGGACACGTTGGAGGGGGCATTTGTCCACCTCAGAGACTCAGTCTTGTGGGAAGAAGGGAAGGAGGAAGAAGTAATTATGTTTATATATTGTTTTTAATTTAAAGTTAATTTATAAAGGAAACATATGTGATGATGTTGTCTTCTTACACTTGTGGAGCACACTCTATATTCAATCTATTTCTATGACACTGAGTCCATGGAGGCAGATTGTTTGCATAGCGTGTTTTACAAGTGTGTTGAAACAACATCATAACATGCTGTCCTTGTTGATTAGATTGATTGTTTTTGTGATGTGATGTCCAAACCTATTCTCCTAATACAAAACGATGACCATTACAATTATACATGATGGCATATCACTCTGTTGATGCAAACAACATAGCTTAAACAAAAACATATGCTAACATATACTAATTCTTATGGCTTATTGGTATATCTACATGTGCTTGTTAAATCAACCAAATATTGGTAGTTTATAATAAGCCTGTATGCCATATTTCTCTCGATGTGTTGACAACATTGAATACGTTAAATAAAGTGTATATTTTTCAAGCTTAAAGTGTTTTACTTATTTGGGAAATATATTTAATTTAAAGGTGCATGAAAGCAGAAAATTTGCTTACATGATTTTGACAGAGCATAACATTTTAAACAACATTCACGTTTATTCCTATTCTTTGATTCGTTATTTTGTTATCCTTTGCTGAAAGGTTTATCTAGGAAAGCTCAGGAGCAGTAAAGAACCTAACTTCGATCTGCTGATTGGTGGCTGCATATATCTACCGATTGTAATTGCCTCACCCATGTGTTCACTTAAAAACTAGTAGTGTATTGATGCTCCTTCAAAACATTATACCAAGAGACTGAAGCACATTTGAGAATAGAAGAGAATTTGAAACAGGGTTAAAATTGTATGTTCAACATAACTAATGAAAGATACATTTAGGGTTTCATGTCCCTTTAAGAGTTACATTTCAAATTCATGCTCACAGTACTATATTTGGATAACAACAATGTGGAATCGATACATGACACAATATTAAACATTTCAGGACATAACATCTATAAAAAGTATACATCTCATATATATATCATGATATAGGTGAATACATATTGAGACACGACTTCAAATACAAATGCGTATGTTTAGGAATTTTCTATGTAGACAATTAAATACAACACATTAATTATTTATTAATGTGCAAATATTGTTGACAAACATATTAAACAAGATTGAGTATATTCATCGATGAACATTCATGGATTAGCACTTGCCTCAAAATATATTCAGGATCAACAACACATTGCCTTCTTTCGTTTCTTTCACGAGACAGCCATCAATAGATATTTTTTTACTCTTTATCATCTATGTTTCAACAATGTACATGATTAACACAATCCATAAACCGAGAAAATCATGGTTTTAAACTTGTGTTCTCATCCGCAAACATGTCACATCCAATATTGCGGAGCAACGTAATCAAATCAAATGACAGATCTAACACCTTTACATGTGACGTATTACGCAACATGTCACATCCAATATCATGGAGCAACGTGATCCGATCAAATGACGGATTTAACATCTTTGCATGTGACGTCTTACGCAACATGGCACATCCAATATCGTGGCGCAACGTGATCCAATCAAATGATGGATTTAACCCCTATGCAAGTGACGTCTTATGCAACATGGCGCATCCAATGTCACGGAGCAACGTAATCCAATCAAATGACGGATTTAACACCTTTGCATGTGACGTCTTATGCAACATGGCGCATCCAATATCGCGGAGCAACGCAATCCAATCAAATGACGGATTTAACACCTTGACATGTCAATAACAAATGTATTTCTATTTAAAAAACTAGCATGTGCTATACTGTTAACTAGCAAGTGTGTTTGTTTTATGTAATGCACAGCTTCACATAATGTAATGCTAGATAACATAATACTGTGATATGTGAAATATAATCCATTGTTGGTAAAAAATATATATTTCATTAATTAAATATAATAAAAAATAATAGAAAGAGATTAATCATCTAAAATGTGTGCATTACACACAGTGATTTCTTACGTTATACTACTACAATAAGATTTAATGACATTTGGAATATATGTGCTGCCAACATTCAGATAATAGTCTGTTTTAAATATTTTATATATATATATATATATATATATATATATATATATATATATATATATTATATATATATATATATATATATATATATATATATAATGTGTATGTTGATTTCCAAAGCAAAAATAGTAAAATGTAGATTATGAATACATATCCATAAATTAAGAATTGTGGTCAGCATCACTTAATGATTATAAACATAAAAGAACTTTTATTGCAAATGACATTAATAAATAAAGAAGAAATATAACATTTTAATGACATTCTTTTTATTATGATAAATATGATTTATGAAGGTCATAAAACATAAATAAATAGGATAATAGGACAAATAAGTCAGAATGATAACACAGCCCCTTTGGAGCCATCTGACAAGGGGACATAGTGCATCACAGTCCTTTCAGGGAGTTGACAAGTAGAAATCTGACAAGGTGAAATAGTGCAACAGGCACAACAAGAACAAACAATAAAAAATTAACTTGGCCAATGGGCAACAAATGTAACATGTGAATGGAGGAGTTATTCGTGCTCCCTCGGGTCATCTTCGGATTCTCCACTTACTGGAGCATCATACTCACCTTCCTCGTCCTGAGGTTCTGCATCTGAGGCTTGATGCCTTGCATCCATATGGATTAGTTGGCTCAATATGTGGAAATTAAGCCGCAGATGCAGAAGCATGGAGTCATGCATCCTTCCCAGCAACTGATATGAACTCACCATGATTCACTCCAAACGTGCTAGAGCCTCTAGAGTCAACCATGCTGAGTCACAACCTAAACCAAAATAAATATTACAAATTATTATTAATTACAGAACATAATAAAAATATAGCAAAGAGACATTGTACTTACAAACATATAAATACAAATCAGGATTATAATAAAATATGCTATAGAGAAGAAGAATTATACATTAAATATGTTCTTCATAGATAAACCATTAAGATATTAAGAAAAATAAAAAACCCTATCGATCGGCAAAACATTATTTCTTTGGTTTATGACACAATGGGAAAAGGGCGGTGATAACTAATACAAAATATTGGCATATATACATAATTTATGTAAAACATCTAGGCAATATCATTTAGATAATAAAAAATGAGGATGATAATTTCATAAAATATAAATTTGAAACATTTACCTATTCAAAATCAATTTATGTATAATTAGATCAGTATAATGTCCCTTTAAGAATGTATGTTCTAATGTTGATTTGTAATGATACTTACATCAGTGGCTGGGAAGGAGAACATGACACCCAGGACAAGGAAGGTGGGGATCAGGGTAAATGTGTTGTTGGGGAGGGATGTAAAGAGGTAGGGCCTGTTGGTCTTGCTTCGGTGAAGCCTGCAAAGGTGGGGAGGATTGGGCCTGGGCAGTTGGTGTCTGTGCAGGTGGGGCAGGAGCAGGACAGGCAAGATGGGGAGAGAGGCAAGGGGGGGCAGGGGGATGGTTTTTGGAAGGGGCAGGACAGGAAGAGCAGCGATGGGGGGAGGGGTGGGGGGTGATGCTCAGAAGTGGAAGGTCCATCTGAAGTATATAACACAATTTTATAAATACATATATAATTTGAAAATATATTATTATATTGAAAAAAATTAATATTCACCCTCATTTTAAATCTGTATTCATTTTCTCATAAAATATTTATACAAAGTCACAATAATGACTATGTTTAAAGGTATTGATTGATTTGAAGCAAGTTTAATTTATAATAATATTTATTTGATCCTTGAAACTCTGATTGCTCACTGGTATTTTTCATGGAATGTTTGAACAATACATTAAAAATCATATTTTTAAAAGTGAACATTATGTGCTAATCTTTATGATTTTACAATATGATATTTCTCTTTTTGATAATATATCAGGACGCATGTATGCATTTGATATGAAAACGCCATAGAGTTCTTTTAGACACATGCCAGTGGATTGACTTTGGAGACTCCACCAATTGGATAATATGGGAGTGTGTAATATGATCCAATATAAATGGCCACTCCACATAGCCTTTGAAACAAGGTAATCACTGATTACCATATAGATTAAGATGATTGTCTTTGTAATCTTAAATATAATTATTTTAATCTTGATGGTTCAATCAATTACTATTCAGAATATATGCATGGTAGATACTACTGTTCATATTAAATATTAAGAATAGAATGGTATCTATCCAACATTACTTTTACAGAGTATGTTTTGTGAATATATATTTTACATTAGGATTAAATGTATGTCATCCCAATATTAACAGACACATTCAGAATTGAACTTTTTAGGTTAGAAGAATATTAAAGTTTGTTTGAGTGAAATGGACAGTCTACACATAAATCATTTTAAAATACCTTTACATATCATACATCATGAAATTAAATCAATGAATTTCCACATGATTATATTTTATGTATACTTATAAGTGGCTGAGAAGCTCAGAACAATGATGACATAATGAGATGGTCTGCATCTAGGCACTCAGATGATTAGCAATGACTGTCTGTACAATCCTAAAATGATTAATGGTTGTTTGGATGTAATATGCATGTGACATCATGATGCCATTCATTACAATTTATTAGCAAATAAATCCATAATTTCTATTTTCATGCTGCATGATATAGAACGGGGGGCAGTAGTGTATTTGAAAATTAATGGAATAATATATTTTAAAGGGACCAAGCTGTAGACTTTAGTTTTATTCAATAGTATGATTTGGAATAAATACACGTTATATACATGTTGTTATATATATATTTGACATACCATCAGACTCCAAGGGAGCCACATTCTCCTCCATCGCACATTAAAATCCATGTCTGAAAAACATAATATGTTGTGTACACGTTAAAAATCAAATATTATAACGTGTTACTGGTGCTCAAGGACACACATCAATGTTGCATTAAAGAGATTCTGAATCAAAATAAGGAATTTCATAATTTCGATAGAGCATGCAATTGAAATAAAATATATAATGATTGATGGTTAATAATTAAATGGGATTGTCTGTATTTTGGAAATCCCGGGAAAAAGCATAGTACGCAGAACATTTAATAGTTATCATGTGTGTATCGCTTGATTATTGTTGTCTACATTTATACAAAATATCAACATGTGCTAGCCATGTTCTGAAGCACAAAGGTATAGACTAAGAAGCTTTGAGATCATAATATTAAACTAATAAAAAAAATAATTATAAGTTTTATTCAAATAGAATGCTTCATCATAATCATGATCAGAATATGTTTGCAAAAGACACCTTTAATGATGTATGAATGAGTCAATGGACTTACCAGCATCCTGAAAGGCAGGTCTGCATTGGTGCTGGATCCCTTCGGGCTTGTCAAATTAACTTCAACTATTAATGATATAAATAAATATTATGTAACATAATTTGTACATCAGCTTTAAATATACATATTTGGCATTATAAAATAAAATTATTTTAATCAATTTAATATTATATTTTTTCAAAATGTGAAAAATAGACCACTAATATGAAAATTAAATTCATTAGTTCATCAAGGTGAGTGGAAATAAAATGATGTCTTTCACATATGTCCTATTTCTTAGAATATTAGACATCCGATTCTTAACATATTAATCTATGGCATATCTGAAAATAACTATTGGTCCCTGTTTCTAAATAAATCCAGACAGACAATTAACACTTTAAATAACAACTGGTGACAGCTAGAGCATAATACATGTGGCACATATATAAACGTGTGCAATGTACAGTAATCTGGTTTCTCACACAACACATATTGATCACAATGCAAGACAAGATATATTTTAAACTATGTCATCATGGTGCTGTTAGAATATGCTTATATATAAAGATAATCAGAGAGTGAAAGATGTGATTTAAATTGTATTGTTTCATCAAAACAGTGTAATGATTAATAAAGATATTTTGTATCTTTAGATAAATTCAATATCAATATTTGAGAATGCCACTCTAAAGGAATAGTCTATTCCATATGTTGATGTAATGAATTGGATAGAGCATGCAATTGCAATCAAATATATAATTTCCTCCTATCATCATGAATATTTAATTATCCTTCTCTCTTAATGATAAGAATAAAATATCAAAGCATATCAGATGGATATTTATATATTCTGCACGTGTAAAAATGTGTTAGTGTTGTCTAAATGTAGTCACCAACTGTCAAGCACTACTGAGATGCTAAATCCAAAATGGGCAAGACCCTAAGATTACATTCAAATAAAGATAGCAAGATTCTGAGGAATATCTTCGAATACTAATAAATTGTGATTTTGATTACAATGGAATTCGATCTCTGAATCGTGATTCTTCTTTTTAAATACACTTGAAATCTAATTAGAGGATCCATGTTAATATAGATCAATGTGACTGTATTAGGCAATGTTATGTCCAAATTTGTAAGCCAAAAGTGAAGTATAATGAGACATACCAGACGGGGACAAACCCGAGCTTGAGGGTCCAGCACCAACATCCATATCTGTAAAATATTTAATCAGGATTGGATATCATTAATACAAATCATACCTTTGTCATGAACAATCATACATTTTTTTCAAATTGACAAAGTTAAACATATTTTAATTCTTCATGTGAGTTCATTGTTTTTTAAAATTTATTTATAAATAAAGAGATCATGTATGTTTATTTTAAAGCTTGTATGTTGTTGACTGTCCCTTTGAGTAATTTTATGTATTCTTGCATTGTCATCAATTGTTATACAATGATCTGTCAATTTTTTATTTTATATTGCTAGTATAGCTTTTGTAATTTAGAATAAGGAAAATCAGGATACTGTATTCTTAACATTTATACTAATTAATGTATACATTTGACCAACATGTCTAAAGTAATGCCACTGTTACAGCAAACCCATGTTCACGTCTCTGCGCAATTATATCTTCCATGAGCATTGCACAATAATTAAAAGAGTAATTGCGCATCCATGATTATGAATTGATTTGGATCTAGCAGTGTGATGAATATAATCTTTAAAGCTTTCAAATATATTTACAATTGTGTGTATTACGATATTCAAATAATATCATTGTAAAGATTTAATGATACAAATTAATATTTCTAGGTTTTGTATGAATCAATATTCAATGTATGAAATGGCGGAGGATAGGGATTTCACGGATGCACACTTCCATTTTAGCTCTGTGACGCATATTCGGGAGAGCGCAAGAAAAAAGCATTATTCCTATTTGATGTGTGACGAATCTAAATTCAGATGTCTACTATCCTAGTGTGAAAAAAACCCTTTTCTAATATAGGGTCAGTGACTAAAATCAGTGTCAGGCTTTTCCTTATAATCAAAGAATTATGCTTACACCAGTCTTATAAAAAGGATACATTTATTAAATGACAAATCTATACATGAGTGGTGAGAGAAGCTTCTAACATACAAGGACCTATCTACACTATAAACTAATGCCTGTGGGTGGGAGCATGTGAAGAAAGCTGAAGTCTGTCTATTTCCTTTTGGTATTATATGTCCTTCCTTTTTCCTCTTTTTCAATCTGCTTCTCAAAACATATTTATAGCCAAACAGCCACGCCATGAAGACAGTCCCAGCCAATCAAATCCATTCATCTTCTGTTTTATAGCAATTCATCAGTTGAGTTAACTGCCTGTAGATGTTGCTGTGGTCCAAAAAAATGAGTTTTCCTAATGCCATCTGACCTTTGTGACCCATCTCAGGACTGACCTTATCTGAGTCCTTTTGAAGATTTATGATGCCATTGTCCTGTCCTGTGTCCTTTAAAGCTTTATGACATTTGAATTTCTGTCCTCAGGAAGGAGAGCAGGTCTCACCTGTCTTATCTACATTGGATAGTAGCCTTTTGATCCTTCTGTACATGCCTTGGGGTCGAGTTGCTTGATATTATATCTTGGAAACTAGTTTATTCAAAAGGGTTAAGCTTTCCTTACTATAGCAAACTGTGATTTTCCAGTTATACAGTTATTACATATATTTACCAATTATACAGTTAATACACCTAGGTAAAGTCTGTGGTGCATTCTATATTATGTCGAATATATGACTATATACACATTGCTTAAATTTATACTCAAATATTAAAATATTATATGAAGTCTGATCTTTACCTGGTTCAGCCTCTGTAGTGCCTTTTCCCAGGTCACCAAATGGAGCTGCACTGGCCTCTGGGTTAGGAGTTTCAGGACCAGCAGCTGGGGACTGGGAGGGGGCTGAGGACTGGGGGGCAGCAAAGCTCCAGGGGAAACAGAGATTGAGGAGGGCTCATAAAGCCTCCTCATGAGGTTGTAGGACGTTTCCATGGGGGTGGGCCCGGATCCTCACCTCTCCGACGGGCACTAGTCCGCTCCCCCATGAGGCAGACTTTATTCAGCATCCGCAACATCATATCTCCGAATCTCTGGATCATTTGCTCCAGGTTCCTCTGGATGTCTGCCACCACATTCACAGAAAGGGCGACAGACACCCACGGATGGACCTTTTGACCGCCCCAGTCATTGACATCCGCTGAGCCCCATACAGCTGCGGATAAAACTCCTCGACCACATACACCAGTGCAGATCTTTCCTCTCTGGTGAACCTGGGAGACATCCTGGCTACAGGCATTAGAGAACTGGCAAAAATGGCAACGTGTAATGGACTTTTATAGGGGGAAGTAAACATGAGATACACCATGACACATGGTATCTGTACATCTGATTGGATAAAATATATATATATATATATATATATATATATAATATACAGAATTCGTTAAATATTAATACATTTTGTTGACATTTAAACTAGATTTTATTTTTAATCACGATAGTAAATATAATCCAGTCACATTAGTAAATGTTTGACACATTTCGATGTTTAATATTGACCAATAGATGTGTAACATTGTTACACTTACAATTGTTACAGTTATTTAAAAAAAGTTTACAAATATTTTAGATTCAAAAATGTAAATATTGTATGTATTCATTGTTTATAAAATAAATATCGTGGCTCATTGTGAAGTATTGACAGTCCTCTATTAAATGTATTTAAAATCCCAACAATGCACATCGATTGTGTCCTAAGTGACAGTGTGTGAAATTATATTCGACTTTTCATAAATGCGAATCTCGTGTTGAAAGATAAGTATACTACGCTATATTTCAATAATGGTGAAATGCGTTCTTCGTATTTATAATGGACGTTACTTTGAGAAAATAAAGGGACATATTTTTTAATGGAAATTAAACGTTTCTTGTCCTTATTTATAAAAATCAAATAGAGCATGTTTTTTGTCTGAAATGTTCACATAATTTTCTTTTTCATGGTGTCTTTATTATTAAGGAGTAGATATGCAATAGTGTGAAGTATCTAAAGACATCTTGCTAACCATTGCAACTATGCATTGTTGCCCACCCACAAATAAGCAGATATCTCCCAGTAATGCTTTGCTGCTCATAAGCCTATGCATATGTTTTTTTCAAACTTAGGATAACATGAGAATGAACCATATGTGATTATCTAAGGAAAATGTTATTTTTGATTCAAATCTGCTCTGTCAGAATCATGGAAGATTAACTTTGGGTTGCATGTCCCTTTTACTACAAATGAAATAGCCATCACAAACGATTAAATTAAAAAAAAAAAATAGTTGACATATTTACTGTTACAATATTGCTCTTCTCATTGATGAATGCATTTAATACCCATTAATCTTATAGTAAATATGCAATGTTAAAAAAAATATGCAGTCATGTTTAAATATGATAATATATTTAAATAGATGAGTGTATACCCTGTGAAAGGTTATATACATTTAAAGGGACAGTAAACCAAAAATAGATAATTACTTTAATACACATTCCACATTTTGTCATACTCGACCCTGTTATATGAATATACATTTGACCTATGTGAGGACCTTGTATGTAAACTGGCCACTTATCTCCTTTCTTTGATGGAGCTTTTTAATGATTCAGTGCAGACTCTTAAAGGGACAGTATTGTAACATATGCCTGCCAGATATTACTGTCCCTTTAAGACTGCCTTCCCTGCTACTGACAATCATACTGTTTGGGGAGTATGTGCATTCAACTTACCTGCCAAATTAATTAATCATTCATGCACCTGATTTCTTCAGCCTCTTTTTAAATACTTTCAGGCCTAATGTGCATTGCATTAGCTTTAAAGTGTTGTTCCAGAACAGAGGTCTGTGGCTGTTCCAGCATGGATTTTACCAGCATATTCAAACTACAGCCTTTCCTTTTAGCTATGCTTAAAATCATCTAATCGCAAGTATCCATATAAATCCATTTTGTTTCTTGGATACTGCTACTTAACAAACTGTGAACTTATTCTAAATTACATGTATGCATTTGGTTATAATCACTCTCTAATTACTACAACATTATCTTACTCAGAACTTTATAACTATTCACTGCTATAAGTTGTCATAGCTGAAATATCCTCCTCCAAATATGTTGATATATTCAGAACTCTGCATCTATGTGTTCAGTTAAACAGCTTTCCTTTGATTCTCCAATATATGCACAAACAGTATTTAATGCCTTAAACTTGCAACTTGTCTATCACCTGTGCTGCTCTGCTTATTACTGACATACAGCTCTATATAATATTATGTACTGTGAACCTGCAACAAACCTTAGTTTGCATCTATGAGTCAATATTTTACCAGTTTACTCTGAAGCCTGAACATCTTACATTGCTATATTTCTCAGTCATGAATCCTGCAGATACTTCTATTAACTATAAGTCACTGTATAAATTTATGTTTCCATTGAAGCCAGAATATATTGTATACATATGTTTCACTCTCCATGAATTCTATAATAACGTCTTGCAACTATGAATCACAGAATATCATCTATCCACGTCCAGGATACTCTTCCTTAGGTCAGGGGTCAGTGTCTTCAATTCCCTACCACTGCCCCGAGGGTCTGTATCCTGAGCGCATATACACCGGAATATGACAGATAGCTAATGCCCCCCAAAAAAATTCCACAGTGGTAGTGAATGCACCGACCAAGGAAGAAAAATAAAAAATTACAACCTATCTCAGACCCAAGCTATCCCTAAAGGAAAAGAGAGAAGATGTTCATACTTCTAAAAATTTAAAGACACAGTACTCCCATTCTAGAGTATCCTCTACTCCTCATGTTCGTGATTTCCATTTTGGTGAAACTGATTCTGAATCTGACTATGAAAATGAAGAAAAATTATTCATAGATTCAGCAGAAAAAAAATCAGATCTTTAACGGTTTAAAGAGACAGAACCACTTTTCTAGAATTTCATCTACTCCTCATGTTCGTGATTTCCATTTTGGTGAAACTGATTCTGAGTCTGACTATGTAACTGAAGAGAATGTATTCATGGATTCAGCAGGAAAAATTCAGATCTTTAAAGAGTTAAATAGACAGCACAACTGTTCCAGAATACCATCTACTCCTCCTGTCTGTGATTCCCATCCTGGTGATACTGACTCTGAGAGGACTATTTATCAAGCTGTCAACCGCAAATACACTGGAATTCCGCAGCATAATTGTGGAGAGCTTGATTCCCCTTATTTATCAAACCCTACAGACCGGCAAAAGTTGAAATTTGTGACGTAACATACGATCCACCAGTCTCAGTCCGACACAGATCGATGCTTACGTCATTACAGATGTTCCGAATGCAAATTCGGCACTATCTGACTACTTTTGTTAGTTATCAAATATCTACCAGTTACGCTCGCCACTATTCCGGCCCAGCATACCTGCTTTTAAATCCGCCGCCCTGGAGGCCGTGGATGCTATAGGAATCAATGGGAGTCTGAAAGCAGTGAAAGCTCATGTTCGCTGCTGCCCGATATCCCATTGAATTCTATGCTAGAATAAAAGTTACGTTTACACCTAACACCCTAACATAACCCCCGAGTCTAAACACCCCTAATCTGCCGCCCCCTACACTGGAGCCACCTACATTATACTTATTAAACCCTAATCTGCTGCCCTGACACCGCCGCCACCTACATAAAAGTATAAACCCCTATCCTGCCGCTTCCGGAGCCCACCGCAACTAAATAAAGTTATTAACCCCTAAACCCCTGGCCTCCCATATCAGTACTACTTACTAAACCTATTAACCCCTAAACTGCCAGCCCCCCACATCGACATAAACTAAATTAACCTATTAACCCCTAAACCTAACACCCCCTTAACTTTACATTAAATATTAACTCATCCCTATCTTATAATAAATTTAAACTTACCTAAACTATATTTAACTAATAATTAACCTACCCTAACTGTTATAATAAGATTACATTAAACTATTTTAAACTATTAATTAATCTACCCTAACTATTATACTAAAATTACATTAAACTACAAATTAAATTAACTATATTACATATTTAAAAACCTAACCCTACTCAAATAATTTTAATCTACTATTAAAAATTATTAAATTACAAAAAAATAAACACTAAATTACACAAAATAAAAAATAATTTATTAAATAATTAAATTAATTACACCTAATCTAAGAGCCCTATGAAAATAAAAAAGCCCACCGAAAAAATAAAAAAACCCCTAGGCTACAATAAACTACAAATGGCCCTTAAAAGGGCCTTTTGCAGGGCATTGCCCCAAAGAAATCAGCTCTTTTACCTATAAAAAAAAATACATATACCCCCCCAACAGTAAAACCCACCACACACACAACCAACCCCCCAAATAAAAACCTAATCTAAAAAACCTAAGCTCCCCATTGCCCTGAAAAGGGCATTTGTATGGGCATTGCCCTTAAAAGGGCATTTAGCTCTTTTTCCTTTCCCAAACCCTAATCTAAAAATAAAACCCACCCAATTAACCCTTAAAAAAACCCTAACACTAACCCCCCGAATATCCACTTACAGTTTCTGAAGACCCGACATCCATCCTCAATGAAGCGGCAGAAGTCCTCATTGAAGCCGGCTGAAGTCTTCATCCAAGTCGGCAGAAGTCTTCATCCAGATGGCATCTTCTATCTTCATCCATCCGGCGCGGAGCGGCTCCATCTTCAAGACATCTGGTGCAGAGCATCCTCTTCAATCGATGTCTTCTTCAACAATGAAGGTTCCTTTAAATGACGTCATCCAAGATGGCGTCCCTTAGATTCCGATTGGCTAATAGATGCAATCAGCCAATAGGACTGAGCTTTCATCCTATTGGCTGATCCAATCAGCCAATAGAATGCGAGCTCAATCCTATTGGCTGAAATCAGAATCTAAGGGATGCCATGTTGGATGATGTAATTTGAAGGGAAGAAGATGTCGATTGAAGAGGATGCTCCGTGCCGGATGTCTTGAAGATGGAGCCGCTCTGCGCTGGATGGAGAAAGATAGAAGATGCCGTCTGGATGAAGACTTCTGCCGGCTTGGATGCAGACTTCGGCCTGCTTGGATGAAGACTTCTGCCGCTTCATTGAGGATAGATGTCCGGTCTTCAAAACTGTAAGTGGATCTACAGGGGTTAGTGTTAGGTTTTTTTAAGGGTTTATTGGATGGGTTTTAATTTTAGATTAGGGGTTTGGGCTGAAAAATAGCTAAATGCCCTTTTAAGGGCAATGCCCATCCAAATGCCCTTTTCAGGGCAAAGGGGAGCTTAGGTTTTTTAGATTAGGTTTTTATTTGGGGGGTTGGTTGTGTGGGTGGTGGGTTTTTCATGTTGGAGGGTATTTCTATTTTTATTTACAGGTAAAAGAGCTGATTTCTTTGGGGCAACGCCCCGCAAAAGACCCTTTTAAGGGCCATTGGTAGTTTATTGTAGGCTAGAGTTTTTTTATATTTTTTTTGGGGGGGGGGTTATTTTCATAGGGCTCTTAGATTAGGTGTAATTAGTTTAAATATTTGATAATTTATTTTTTGTTTTGTGTAACTTAGTGTTTTTTTTTAACTTAGTGTTTGTTATTTTGTACAACTTAGTTGTTAGTTTTTTGTAACTTTGTAATTTCTAATAGTAGATTTAAATTATTTGAGTACGGTTAGGTTTTTAACTATATAATATATTTAATTTAATTTGTAGTTTAATGTAATTTTAGTATAATAGTTCGAGCAGGTTAATTAATAGTTTAATATAGTTTAATGAAACTTTAGTATAACAGTTAGGGTAGGTTAATTAATAGTTTAATATAGTTTAATTTAATTCTAAAGGTAAGTTTAAATTTATTATAAGATAGTGATGATGTAATTTTAATGTAATGTTAGCGGATTGTTAGGTTTAGGGGTTAATAGGTTAATTTATTTTATGGCAATGTGGGGGGCTGGCTGTTTAGGGGTTAATAGGTTTAGTAAGTGGTAGTGATGTGGGAGGTTTAGGGGTTAATACATTTATTTAGTTGCAGTGAGCTCCAGGAGCAGAGGGATAGGGGTTAATACCTTTATTAGAGTTGTGGTGGGTTCCGGGAGCGGAGAGATAGGGGTTAATACATTTAGTTAGTTGCTGCGGTGTCGGGGTGCGGAGAAATAGGGGTTAATAAGTTTATTAGCGTTGCGGTGGGTCCCGGGAGCAGCGGTATAGGGGTTAATAACTTTATTTAGTTGCGGCAGTGTGAGGGAGCGGTGGGATAGGGGTTAAACATTTTAGGATAGTGGCGGTGTTTAGTGACAGTATATAAATAAGCTAGGAAAAAGCCAAATAGCAGCAAGATCGATGACTGTTAGTTAACAGTCCACTGCTCATCGCCCGTATTTGGTGCACGGCTTTTTGACAGCTTTTTTTTTTTTAAATTCTTTATTTATTCCATGAAAAGGACATGACATTAACTTCACCCCCCACATTCTGGAGTTTAGCATTATACATCAACGACATATATTATTAATCGTAATGTACAAAAAAAAAGAAATGCATAATGGTCAAGAAATCAAATATTTACAGTGCATGTCCCTCACATTTTTCATATATTTACTTTTGCCAGCCGGCTTTCTCCTCCCCCGGGGTGTCAGATTCTTATCTCCTCCCAAGCTCCCCTCCTGCTGATTCCCACTAGGGAGCACTTACTCTCTCAAAATCTAGCTTCCAGTCTCCTCTAAGTTGAGCTTCCAATATGTATTCTGAGTTGCTTATAGGATATAATATTCTTATCTGTTGGGGAGTTTCTAGGGTCTGAATATATACTGCCTATTTTTTCATAAAACGTGCTGTACGATTGGAAATGTCCCCCACAGTTTCTGCTTGCTCATAGAGTAGTTGTGTATGTATCTCATTTTTTAATTGTGACAATGTTGGGGCCTCTCTGCTCAACCAATTCCAAAATATGAGTTTCCTGGCTAAGAGGATAGTATTGTGCTTGAATGTTGTTGCATTTCTATTTAGAACTTGGCATTCCAAGAGCATGATCGTCTGTAATGTGAGTGTGCAAACCAGGATATTGAGGGTTCACAGCCAGTGGTGAACCATGCCCCAGAACCTTGTCAATTTGGGACAAGTCCAGATCATGTGTATCAGGTCTGCCTGAGTCTGTGAGCATCTGGGGCAGTTCCCTGTGGTGTTAATCTCCCATTTTCTATAGAGTTTAGGAGTGATATAGGCCAATTCAAGCATTCTAGAATGTGACTCTCTGAGATCCATCGACAGTGTGGCCTTTCTAACTCTTTGTATACTGTTTTGAATCTGTTCCCTAGTAACAGGAGTGTCTAGTATCCCAGATCATTTTGTACAGATGTGTTCTATTGTGTGTACATTGTCCGGGGCTTGCAGTATCTTGTAGATTGGGGAGATAGATGTTGACCCCTGTGTATATAGATGACAGATTTGGGCCACCCCCTTAACTTCCTTAGGGATGTTTGTCAAATTAAGCAACTTAGTAATGTAATGCTTTGCCTGTAGGTAAGCAAAATGGTGTGTGCGCTGTAGTGTATAGACCTCCTGTAGATGGGCAAAAGTACAGATGGTTTTCCCATCTCCCTCCAGTAATTTTGATACTCTATCTAGCCTGAGAGATTTCCAAGTCCTGAATGTCTGTGTAGTCATTCCCGGTAAAAAGTCAGGATTTCCCTGCAGTGGGATGTATTGAATGAGTTCATGTTTGCATTGCAGCCTATTACAGAGTTTCTTCCATGCCCAAAGGGGTTGCTGGAGGAGAGAGTAATTACTCAGAATTTTGTCTGTTTTGTCTACTCTCAAATGTGGTAACATAGCTAGTGACCAGGGTTGAACCACATACTGCTCTAGCTCAGGTATTGTAAAGTGAGATTTCCCCGTCATCCAGTCAAGTACGTATTTTGCCTGCGCGGCCCAACAGTATAATTCTACATTTGGAACAGAGAATCCCCCCGAATCTATTGTGCTCATCATTCTAGCTGAGTGTATCCTATGCTTTTTTTTTGCCCATATGAAAGAGAGGAAAAGAGACTTCCAGAAGTTCAAATCCGTCTTATGTAGCAGTAATGGTAACATCTGCATGACATAAAGCAATTTGGGGAAGAGTACCGTTTTAATAAGTCCTATCCTACCAGAAATAGACAATGGTAATTTGACCCAGTGGGCAGTAAGATCAGTTGCAATTCTCTTGAGGGGAGCATAGTTAGCACTATACCAATCCGCTGGATTCCTTGAAAGCCTAATTCCCAAGTATTTAAAACTATTCCCTGCCAATTTGAAATCGTAGTGAAGGTCAGGGATATCATTGGCATGAGAGAGCCATATTAGCTCAGTCTTATCGGTGTTGATCTTATAGCCTGATATTTGACCAAATTCCTTTATAGTATTCATCAATAGGGGGATATATAATCTGGGGTTTTGCACATATAACACCATGTAATCTGCAAAGAGAGACAGGTGTAATGTATTGTTTCCTACCTTAAGGCCATCGGTATTTTGACGAATTTTTGCAGCCAGGGGTTCCAAAGCCAGGTCAAAAAGCAGGGGTGACAATAGGCACCCCTGCCTTGTGCCTCTACCCAAGGCAAATGGTTGTGATGGAGTTCCGTTAACCATTATAGCCGCCTGAGGGGCAGAGTATAAAGTGTTCAATGCTCGTGCAAAATTACCCACAATGCCAAATTGCTCTAAGGTATAGAATAGGTGACTCCAAAGGACTTTATCGAAGGCCTTCTCCGCATCTACAAGTAGGGCACAAGCTTCCTCCGAGTGTGCCACATGACATTTATTACGGCTATTTCCCAATAATGCGTTAACAGAAGTTGTAATGTACGTATGTTCACCACTGATGACCTACCCTTTACGAACCCCGTCTGGCTAGGGTGTGTCGACTCTGCCAATCTGAATTCATAAGTGAGATCGGCGATATGACTCAGGAGCTAAGGGGTCCCTATCCGACTTAAGGCTTATATTCGCTTCTGTGAATCTCTTATATAGAGCTGCCCTCCCACATAATAAATCATTGAATACCAAAGACAATGAATCAGCTACTTCTCATTGGAGTATTTTGTAAAACTCCGCCAGGAGGCCATCTGGGCCAGAGGCCTTCTCCAGCGGAAGTCCCGCAATAGCCGATAATATTTCTTTCACTGAGATATTGGCATTTAATCCCTGTTGTTGTGTATCTGTCAAAGATGGTAAGGTAAGGGCATCCCAGAATCCATCTCAGAGCGAGAGGTCTGTCTTCCGTGCGGTGTAAAGGTGTGAGTAATACTGTCTAAATATTTTTTGGATATCCGCCGTGGTTGAGTGTACTATACCGTTATGTTTAATGGCTGATATATTGTTGTATCCGCTAGTCAGTTTTGTTAGTCTAGCCAGCATTCGGCCTGTCTTGTTGCCATGTTGATAAAATCTAGCACGCATCTTGGTCAAGTCTCTAGCTGTGCTTTGAGTTAAACACATGTCTCTATGTGTCTTGGTGTTTCGATATTTTGTTCTGTTGGTGTTTGTGGGATTACGGAGATATCTATTTCTCGCATTTAATAACTGCCTAAGCAATAAATCTTCCCTAGCTTGCTTCTGCTTCCTAAATTTGATGACATATGAGATTGTGGCACCTCTTAGTACCGCTTTAGCGGTCTCCCAGAACAGAATAGAGTTACTTCTATGTTCCTGGTTTGTTGAAGTGTAAGCCAACCACTCCCCTATAAGGTGACTCCTAAAATTATCATCATGTAGGAGGTATCTAGGAAAAGACCAACTAGTACCCCTCGCTGTTGGGGGTCCCATAAAAGTGAAACTTAGCTGGTGTTGTTTGCGTGCTTTCACACTCCTGCGTCAATGGGAACAAAAATGTCACAAAATGCAGTGTAAGTAAGGAGACGGACAGTCCTCAATACAAGTCAGGTGTATCCATGAGTATAGATGTTTCTTCATGCATCCACTTCTTCAATGTGTTCTGCTTCCTTCTGCTCCAGTCTGCAAGTATTCCATGATTTTATAAAGGCCTGAAGTTGAGAGGTGGATTCAAAGAACTTCGGGCCTTGAGTGGTTTGCAGCTTGAGTTGAGCTGGATAAAGCAAAGACACCGATTCACCCTTCTCCAGAAGCTCCCTACAGTACGGTGAAAATTCTCTTAGTTTATTTGCCACTTCGGCTGAATAGTCCTGGAACAGATAGATTTTGGAACCTTCATACTTCAGTTCTAGTGTCTGCCTGTAAGCTTTAAGGAGTTATTTTATCATTAATTGCCTTGGTGAGGCCCTCTGCTCATTATTCTGCATCATGGAACCTACATGATGTGCTCTTTCTACCATACAAGGAATGTTTGCGCTGGAGATGCCAAGCAACTTCGGCAGTATATTTTCTGCGAATCCAATTAAGGCGGCACCTGGAATTGATTCTGGGAGTCCCAACACCTGAACATTTTTGCGACGGGACCTATTTTCCAAATCATCCAGTTTTCATGCAACAATTTGTTCTGTCTTTGCAATCTTGTAATGCTGAGTGAAGATTCTCTTTAGTGCATTTCCGTGTCTGCCACCTTCTGCTCCACAGTAGTTAACCTTGTAGAAAAGACCTTGAAATCCGAGGTCAGGGCATCTAAGCCCGTTAGTATCTGCTCAATCTTCGGCAGGAATAGTTCAGATAGTTGTGTCACTATTGGAGGAATGTCTTGCGGTGGGGGGTCAGGCAATTCAGCTTCTGCATGTGGTGGCAAGTGGGAGAACTCCGAGAGCTTACTCCATCATAATAAAAATCTTACAAGTTTTAGTAATTATAAAGGGTGGACATTCAATAGCTCTGTGATGATGTTGTGCCCGCTTGCCCTTCTCTCTCAATTCCTTAAGGAGATTTGAATCAAAATGTCCCTCAAGAGGGTATAAGTGTTTGACAGCTTTTTATATAAATATGGAGAGCATATTCAGGTCTGCGGCCGCGATGTTAGGCGATGTCAGGCGAGCGTATTGGTGCAGTCGAATGCAAGAAAGTTGTCGGCTTGATAAATAGGCCTCTGAGTCTGAATATGTCAATGAGGAGGATGACTTCACAGATCCAGCTGAACTGGCATTAGACTGGTATGAGCGCAACTTTAATTCACCACAAAATCAGACAAAACCTCAACCTATTAGCTATAATGACATTCTGAGATGCTATATTTACAATATAGATGCTGCAGACAGCTCCCATCATGAAACCTGTCATGGAAATACTGATCTTTCTAATTCTGATATTCCCAGGGATTCTGTAGATTGGACAAATTCAGAGCTGGAAGAAGAGACATCTGGTTTACAGACTGCTGTTTGCAGTAATGGTCCCCTCAAGAACTATGCTGATTTTTTACTTCAGAATTATGCATCCACTGATGAAGAGGATTTCTGCTCTCAAACTGATATAAGGTACTCCAGGCCACAGTGGCACCACCCTAAGAAGCCTCATATTCGGAAGAAATATCAGTTATTTAAGCTCTCTAAAAAAAAAAAGTCTTTCTGCCTACAGAATCTCAGAAGTGTAAAGAGGAAACTCAGCCTGAATCTCCTGTTTCAGTTTTTGTTGTGCCAGATCCTCTCTTGCTTCATGATACTCTCCACACTAAGCTGGATGCTGTCTTTATCAGTCTGTTTTTGAAGCACTTAATGGTTTTTCTTCTCAAACTCTACAATTACAAACACTGCTTTCAGCTGCTGATTCCTTACATCCATCTCATGCTGCCTCAATGTCGGTAAACCCTGTGCTAGAAGCAAAAGATCATTTTGTTCCAGATAAACAACCTTTCAGTTTTCCAGAGGTAGTCCCTGGAGACTTTAGCCCTGAAATTCAAACTCAAATAAGTATGCCTGCTGAACCCCAAAAAACCTCTCAGTCAGAATCTTGTGTCACAATTCTCCTGCATATACCTGAGAGTGGCATATTTCAGTACACTCCATTTTGATTTCAGTACACTCCACCTTCTCAAAGTTCTTCTGTTACTGCATCTAAGAAAATGTTTTCCTTGGGAGATACTTTGCATCAACCTACATTTTCTACTACATCTGTTCCCTGTACAGGAATTCCTGACACTGAACCCTGTGAGGATATTATTGAACCTAGTTCACAAGTGGACGTTCTTGACCCTCAATCATGTACTAACGTTATTGAACCTAGTCCCAAAGTGGACATTCTTGACCCTGAAACTTTTACTAAAATTTTTCAACAAGATTCCCCAGTGGCCATTCCTGTCTCTGTTTCCCATGATGATACTATTAAACCTGGCATCAATGTGGACTCTCCTGTTTTTACCCTGGTATGGGTATTCCTTTGTTTAACCTGGAAATGGGTATAATAATACTTGATCCTGAAGATAGCCATGCCCTCTGCTCAGAAGCGAGTATGTTTCTTGGCTCTAAAGTGGGTCTTGTAAATTCTTCATTTGTGAACCCTAAAGGAAGCCTTGCTCTCTGCTCAGAAGAGAGTATGGTTCCTGGCTCTAAAGTGGGTTCTTTTTCTATAGTTGAACCTGATCCCAGCACAAGTATCTAAGCAACTGTCCCAAATTTGGACACTCATGTTTCTAACCCTAATGAGGGCATACCAATCTTCAAGCCTCTTGTCCATGAGCAAAGCCTTGATGTTTGCACACCTGTCCTCAGTTCTTCTGTCCTGGAACCTTGCCCTGGTGTGGGCATTCCTAGACCATGCCCTGGAGTGCGTATTCCTGTACCTGACCCTACTGAAGATATTCCTGAACCTTGCCCTGGCGTGGGCATTCCTGAACCTTGCCCTGGAGTGGGCATACCTGTACCTGATCCTACTGAGGATACTCTGGAACTTTGCCCTGGTGTGGGTATTCCTGAACCTTGCCCTGGTGTGGGCACTCCTTTAACTGATCCTACTGAGGATATTCCTGAACCTTTGTCTGGTATGGGCATTCCTTTATCTGATCTTAGTGAGGACATTCCTGAACCTGGCCCCATAATAGGTATTCATATACCTGATCCTAGTGAGGACACTCTTGATTCTGAATCCAGTAAGGACACATTTGGTATTGAACCAGAAGATGGCAAGAACTGGTCAAATCTTGCACTCAACACTCCTATCTCCTACTTTGAAGAAAGCCCTGCTATTGGGTTAGAAGTGGCTATAGCTTTTTCTTTTGGAGTATATCTAATCCTCAGCCAAGAAGTTAATTCTGAGGGTACTCAAATCTCTGATCCAAAAGTGGATAATTCGGTTTACAATAAAGAATGCTGCATCTCTATTTCTGAAGTGGAGGAAAGCCTATTCATATGTTTAGGACTGGGTGTCTTTTCATTGGCTATGTACATGGTCATCTGTCATGAAGTACATTCGCCTATCAACCCTGAGGATGATTCCGTGCTTGGAAGCTCATTGTATGCTATGTTCAAGCATTCTTATGATGACTACAAGAAAGATGACTTCAAGTTTTCCTATCCTCATTTTCAAGATCTTTTTATACCTGAAATCCATGGCCTACGCATTGTCATTGTGCTTTTTCAAGAGATCTCCAACCCTCCTTTCTTGATTTCGGATTGGACTCACTACCTCCATGCAGCTACAAAAAAACTACAGCCTTTCCTTTTAGCTATGCTTAAAATCATCTAATTGCAAGTATCCATATAAATCTATTTTGTTTCCTGGACACTGCTACTTAACAAACTGTGAACTTATTCTAAATTACAAGTATACATTTGGTTATAATCACTCTCTAATTACTACAACAGCATCTTACTCAGAACTTTATAACTATTCACTGCTACAAGTTGTCATAGCTGAAATATCCTCCTCCAAATATGTTAATATATTGAAAACTCTGAATCTATTCAGTTAAATAGCTTTCCTTTGATTCTCCAATATATGCACAAACAGTATTTAATTCCTAAAACTTGCAACTTGTCTATCACCTGTGCTGCTCTGCTTATTACTGACATACTGCTCTATATAATATTATGTACTGTGAACCTGTAACATACCTTAGTTGCATCTATGAGTCAATTCTCTACCAGTTTACTCTGAAGCCTGAACATCTTACATTGCTATATTTTTCACTCATGAATACTGCAGCTACTTCTATTAACTATAAGTCACTGTATCAATTTATGTTTCTATTGGAGCCAGAATATATTGTATACATATGTTTCACTCTCCATGAATTCTACAATAACTTCTTGCTACTATGAATCACAGAATATCATCTATCCACATCCAGGATACTTTTCCCCGGGACAGGGGTCGGTGTCTTCAATTCCCTACCACTGTCCCGAGGGTCTGTGTCCTGAGCGCATATATACCTGAACATGACAAGTATACTATAATAATTGATTCACTTAATGGGGGATATTTATCAAAGCCTCAAATATGCCGGAATTACACAGCATAATTGTTGCAAGCTTGATCCGACCTAGTTATCAAAGCTTACAGACCGGCAAATGTTGAAATTTGTGACGTAACATACGATCCAACGGTCTCAATCCGACACAGATCGATGCTTATGTCATTACAGATGTTCCAAATACACATTCTTCTCTGACACTTTTTCCCAGTTATCAAACATTTAACAGGTATGTTCGCGGCTATTCAAGCCCAGCGTACCTGGTTATCAATCTGCCACCCTGGATGCCATAGAAATCAATGGGAGTCTGAAAGCACCGAAAGCTTATGCTGCCAGATATCCCATTGATTTCTATGGTTGAAAACAAGTTACGTTTACACCTAACACCCTAACATAAACCCTGAGTCTAAACACCCCTAATCTGCTGGCCGACATCACCGCAACCTAAATAAAGTTATTAACCCCATCCCACCACTCCCCGACCCCGCCGCAACCTAAATAAACAGATTAACCCCTAAACCTCTGGCCTCCCACATCACTACCACTAACTAAACCTATTAACCCCTAAACCGTCAGCCCCCCACATCGGCAAAAAATAATTAAGCTATTAACCCCTAAACCTAACAACCCACTAACTTTAAATTAAAATTACAACATCCCTATCTTCAAATAAATTTAAACTTACCTGTAGAATTAAAATAAACTATATTAAACTATTAATTAACCTACCCTAACTATTATCCGACAATTAAATTAAACTACCAATTAAATAAAATAAATTACATATTAAAAAACCTAACCCTACTCAAATTATTTAAATATACAATTAAACATTATTAAAAGTACTAAATTACAGAAAAAACAAACACTAAATTACAAAAAAAACACTAAATTGCGAAAAATAAAAAATAATTACACCTATTCTAATAGCCCTATCAAAATAGAAAAGCCCCCCAAAATAAAAAAAACCCTAGCCTACAATAAACTACCAATGGCCCTTAAAAGGGCCTTTTGTGGGGCATTGCCCCAAAGAAATGAGCTCTTTTACCTGTAAAAAAAAAAATACAAACATCTCCCCAACAGTAAAGACCACCACCCAACCAACCAACCCCCCAAATAAAAAACATATCTAAAATAACCTAAGCTCCCCATTGCCCTGAAAAGGGCATTTAGCTATTTTACATGCTCAGACCCTAATCTAAAAATAAAACCCACCCAGAAAAACCTTAAATAAACCTAACACTAACCCTGACGATCCACTTACAGTTTTTGAAGTCCCGCTTGAAGGATTCATCCAGCCGACAAGAAGTCTTCATTCAGGCGGCGGCCTCTTCGATCTTCATCCAGCCGGCGAAGTCCTCATCCAGGCAGCAAGAAATCTTCATCCAGACGGCATCTTCTATCTTTATCCATCCGGCGCGGAGCGAGTTCATCCTGAAGACATCCGTCGTGGAGCATCCTCTTCATATGGTCCCTGCCTTAAACTGGAACTTTAATGCAAGTGATGTCATCCAATATGGCGTCCCTTGCATTCCTATTGGCTGAAAGATTTCAATCAGCCAATAGGATGAGAGCTCAATCCTATTGGCATATTGGAACATCCAATAGGATGAGAGCTGCTCAAATCCTATTGGCTGATTGGAACAGCCAATAGGATTTTAGCAGCTCTAATCCTATTGGCTGTTTGAAATATTTCAGCCAATAGGAATGCAAGGGACGCCATGTTGGTTTTTTTGTAACTTAGGTTGTTTTGTTTTTTTGGTAATGTAGTACTTTTAATAAGGTTTAATAGTATATTTAAATAATTTGAGTAGGGTTAGGTTTTTTAATTTAATTGGTAGTTTAAATTAATTGTAGTATAATAGTTAGGGTAGGTAAATTAATATTTTAAAATAGTTTCTTTTAATTCTACTGGTAAGTTTACATTTATTTGAAGACAGGGATGTTGTAATTTTATTTTAAAGTTAGCGGGTTGTTAGGTTTAGGGGTTAGTAGCTTAATTTAGTTTATGGCGATGTGGGGGGCTGACGGTTTAGTAGTTAATAGGTTTAGTTAGTGGTGGTTATGTGGGAGGCCAGAGGTTTAGGGGTTAATATGTTTATTTAGTGGCGGCGGTGTTTGGGAATGGTGGAATAGGGGTTAATATGTTGCGGCAGTGTTGGGAAGTGCCGGAATAGGGGTTAATAAGTTTATTTATGTTGTGGCAGGGTCGGGGAACGGTGGAATAGGGGTTAATAACTTTATTTATGTTGTGGAGGGGTGAGGGGGTGGCAGGATAGGGGTTAATAAGTTTATTTATGTTGCGGCAGGGTCAGGGAGTGGCGGGATAGGTGTTAAACATTTGAGTATAGTGGCGGGGATATGAGATCGATGACTGTTTGTTAACAACAGTTTGATTCTCATCGCCGGTTCTTGGTGCGCATCTTTTTGCCAGGTTTTTTTATAAATAAGGAGAGCGTATCGAGATACGCGGCCACGATGTTAGGCGAGCGTATTGGTCCCGGCGAATGCAACAAAGTTGAGGCTTTGATAAATATCCCCCATAGTGTTTACAATTCCTTATTATTTAATCATCAGCAGAGTATATAATGTATGAAATTAAATTGTTACGGTTTGTATATGAATTCCTTATTTTCACCTAGATTACGAGTCTTGCGTTAGCCTTAAAAAGCAGTGTTGAGAGGTCCCAACACTGCTTTTTAACGCCCGCTGGTATTATGAGTATGGCAGGTACAAGTGTACCGCTCACTTTTTTTACGCGACTCGAGCATACTGCAAATCCACTTACGTCAATTGCGTATCCTATCTTTTTAATGGGATTTGCCCAACGCCGGTATTACGAGTTTTATGGGCTAACGCCGTAGTATAAAACTCTTAACTAAAGTGCTAAAAAGTACACTAACACCCATAAACTACCTATTAACCCTTAAACCGAGCCCCCCCATATCGCAAACACTTAAATAAATTTTTTAACCCCTAATCTGCCGACCGGACATCGCCGCCACTTCAATAAATATATTAACCCCTAAAACGCCGCACTCCCGCCTTGCAAACAGTAGTTACATTTTATTAACCCCTAATCTGCCGCCCCTAACATCGCAGACACCTACCTACATTTATTAACCCCTAATCTTCCGCCCCAACGTCGCCGCAACTATATTAAATTTATTAACCCCTAAATCTAAGTCTAACCCTAACGCTAACACCCCCCTAACTTAAATATAATTTAAATAAATAGAAATAAAATTACTACAATTAAATAAATTATTCCTATTTAAAACTAAATACTTACCTATAAAATAAACCCTAAAATAGCTACAATATAACTAATAGTTACATTGTAGCCATTTTAGGATTTATTTTTATTTTACAGGCAAGTTTGTATTTATTTTAACTAGGTACAATAGTTATTAAATAGTTATTAACTATTTAATAACTTCCTAGTTAAAATATTTACAAATTTACCTGTTAAATAAACCCTAACCTAAGTTACAATTACACTTAAAACTACACTATAATTAAATAAATTTCCTAAATTAACTACAATTAAATTAAATAAACTAAAGTATGAAAAAACCCCACTAAATTACAGAAAATAATAAAATAATTACATTTTTTTAAAACTAATTACACCTAATCTAATACCCCTAATAAATTAAAAAAGCCCCCCAAAATAATAAAAATCCCTACCCTATACTAAATTACAAATAGCCCTTAAAAGGACCTTTTTGTGGGGCATTGCCCCAAAGTAATCAACTCTATTACCTGTAAAAAAAAGAGACAAATACCCCCCAACATTACAACCCACCACCACACACCCAACCCTACTCTAAAACCCACCCAATCCCCCCTTAATAAAACCTAACACTACCCCCTTGAAGATCACCCTACCTAGAGACGTCTTCACCCAACCGGGCAGAAGTGGTCCTCCAGACGGCCAGAAGTCTTCATCCGATCCGGGCAGAAGAGGACCTCCAGACGGGCAGAACTCTTCATCCAAGCGGCATCTTCTATCTTCATCCATCCGGAGTGGAGTGGGTCCATCTTCAAGCCATCCAACGCGGAGCATCCTTTTCCATCCGACGACTCACACTAAATGACGGTACCTTTAAGTGACGTCATCCAAGATGGCATCCCTTCAATTCCGATTGGTTGATAGAATTCTATCAGCCAATCGGAATAAAGGTAAAAAAAATCCTATTGGCTGATGCAATCAGCCAATAGAATTGAAGTTCAATCCTGTTGGCTGATCTAATAGGCCAATAGGATTGAGCTTGCATTCTATTGGCTGATTGGAACACCTTAACTTTTGTAAAATACAAGACTTTAACACTCATTATGTGCTTGAGCTGTGTTGATATTTAAAAAAAAAGTGTAACTGTATTATATTTAATATCAGGTATGTGCTTGTAAAATAGATACTGTAACAACCAGTCATGGGACTAATCTTTTCTTTACATGTCCTAATATTAGAAGGATGTTTTTGTTATCATATTACTTGGATAGAGAATATATATATATATATATATATATACTGTATGTATGTATATATATATATATATATATATATATATATATATATATATATATATATATATATATATATATATATATACATATAAAATATATACTATTATTATAAAAGTATAAAAGATGTATTTAAATAAATAAAAGAATATATAGTATATAAAGATATTTATTAAAAAAAAATAGATTCTAACAATAAATCAATATTCTTTTGAGAATTCAGCAAAATTAAAAATTTGTAAGAAAAAAATAAAAAATAATTAGAATCTGAAAGCAATTATGTTATTTCATAACACATGACTAAAAAAAAAATTCGGTAAGTATAGTAATTGTAAAGTCATCTTCTATCTATGTTCTAACATTTGTTTGTTGCGATATTAAAGCCAGGTTCGGACTGGAAATCTATATACAGTATATACATAATTTAAAATGAATCACATTAAATTGTCTAATCAAGAGTTGACTTACATATTAACATTTAAAATTAGACAAAATAATGCCTAATATCCTAATTTGTGCTAACAATCCTAATTATTCAATTGTATGAGGGACATAATTGAATGTAATATTTCCTGTCCCTTCAAAAACTAATATACCTAAATGTCACCTATGAAATGTATCCCTTTATCTGAATGATTGATCACAATCTGAGTCCTCTCTAGCACAAAGTAGGGGGATTGTATATTAAATAAATGTCTTCAAAAATAGGACATGGTGACACATTCAATATATTATGAACTATTTTCACATTCCTCCTACGATTCTTACCAATAGCATGCATTGTGCAAACTAACCTGGATGTATGATCTTTAAAAGTTGATTATATTCAAAATATCAGTTTATCTTCATTATGTGTCACATTCATCACTTTGCAAAAAGAGGATTGTGAAATACCATCTAAAAGAAATGAGGAAGTGTTTCCCATAGGATGTATCCCCAGTCTTGTTCCAGACAATTGTGTACACTTACCATGTGAATGTGTCTTTGTATGGTTTTCGAAGTTAGCACAGTTGAAAGACAATGCCACAGACATGATCACATTGGTATTCTTCAGTTTCAGTCTGGTATTCTTCACTTTGAATCTGTAGATGAAGTCGATCTCCCTAATGGAAAATAAAGTGTAAATCAAATCTCTAATAAAATGGTACATAGTTCTGCATCCCTCCCACCAACACTACCTATTTCCTAAAATATTTATATCAATAGCTTACTAAGCATATGTAGCCTCTTTTGCATTATGTTATAACAATAAGTTGTGAAGCTGACTCACATACATTGTCCATACTTAACCTCTGATGTATGACTTTGTCAATTCTATGTGTTTCACAATATCCCTTTATCTGCTATCTGTGGCATTTATCCCTTTCAGAAAATCTAAAATGTAATAATGTCTAAACTTAATAATGCATGTAAACTAATTGTATGCCATATGATGGATCATTGGGCCAAATTCCCCCCCCCACACACACACACACACACCAGTCTCGGTCCATACATTGTGTATACTTACCATGTGAACTTGTCTTTGTATGTTTTTTCAAAGTCAGCATAGTTGAAAAACAATGCCACAGACATGATTGCATAGGTATTCTTCACTTTCAGTCTGGTATTCTTCACTTTCAGTCTGTAGATGAAGTCAATCTCCCTAATGGAAATTAAAGTGTAAATCAAACGTCTGATAAAATGGTACATAGTTCTTTATCCCTTCCCCTAACTATTTCCTAAAATGTTTAGAGCAATAGCTTACTAAGCGTATATAGCCTCTTTTGTGTTATGTTATAACAATAAATTATGAAGCAGAGTCACATACATTGTCCATACTTAACCTCTGATGTATGACTTTGTCAATTCTAATGTGCTTCAGAGTTTCCCTTTATCTGCTCTCTGTGGCATTTATCCCTTTCAGAATATCTAAAATCAATAATGTCTAAACTAAATACTACATGTAAACTAATTGTATGCCATATGATGGATCATTGTGCAAAATCCCCCCCCCCCCCCAGTCTTTGTCAATACATTGTGTATACTTACCATCTGATGTTGTCTTTAAAAATCAGGTGACAAAGTAATTACAGGAGCCAATGCCAGAATCATATGATTCATAAATTACCTTTGATAATAAAGTATATTTTAGATTTTGATATAGACATTTCTTGAACAATCCTAACATGTTCGCACAATTCTACTTTAATTTTACTAAAAGTTTAACATATTTGCAATGCTCCTATATAACTTACAGTATTTACTGTCTGAAGTGGCGGTTGATGATGTTAGCTCTGACATTGACCCCCTCGTCCCAGAATGGCCCCTCTAGAACTCCGTCGTCCTCCTCATGTCGTTGTAGGGCAAGGGGCACCTGGACAGCCTGCAGCATCCCAGCCTGCTGAGCTATGTTATGAATGAGGCTGCAGGCTATAACGATCTTCGCCACCTTACTAGGGCTGTATTGGAACATCCACTCCACTTCAGCCCTAGTCCGCTTGTGCACCCGATTGTAGCGCACCTGTGCCTCATCAGCCGTATTACGTACTGGTGTAATGAGCCTAGGCCGGCTCATGTAACCTGAATCACCTATAAATAATTAACATTACAAAATGTTAATATTACAAATATCTTAAAAATTATGATATGAAATTTTTTTAAAAAAAAATAATAAAATGATACAATGCATTTGTGTATATGAAAATCGTCTAAACTAGATATTTGCTGAAAGAGACAAATAAATGGTTAAAGCACATCCTATATCTGCACATTTAAGCTATGACCTGCAACATATCTGTTTGGAGCTAAAACTAGACATTTGCTGAAAGACAAATAAATAGTTAAAGCGCATCCATATCTGCACTTTCAAGCTATGATCTGCTACATATCTGTTTGGAGCTAAAACTAGACATTTGCGGAAAGAGACAAAAAATGGTTAAATTGCATCCTATATCTGCACATTTAAGCTATGACCTGCTACATATCTGTTTGTTTCCATGTATGTGATGATATTTGTATGTAGATGTCGCTAAATGAGATTATGTTCATGTATGTCTATGTAAGTGAATGTAAAATGGTTCTGTGTGCATTTTTTTTCTAACACCAGAGATCTCGTATCTTTTATCCGTTATATTGATATATATATATTTTTTTAAATTAAATTAAAATTTGTACAGTGTTTGTATAAGTGTAAGTGTACTTTGTATAATATTTTTGAAGTGATTGGTGAATGTTTTTGGTTTGCGTTATATCATTAACTACTGGTTTTGGATAGTGTTATGGATTTGAGCGTAGATGGAGATTTTTTGTGGCGCTACAGAGGTTTTTTGAAACTTGTATTGGCTGCATTAGGGAGAATGATGCGTTATGGGCCATAAGGCTACTATTTGAGTCATAACAGTCAACTCGCAATCTAGCTGTTATATTGTTATTGCGTTATATTTATATTGTCATTTTTTTTAGGTATCGGCGCCTCTTATAGATATTAGCTCAGACACATTGGTTTTGTGTCTGGGTGTATCCTGTATTATAGTATATTAGCCATGATGTGCCAGAGAAACACATATATTAACCCAATAGAGATAGCTTAAATTAAACTAAAGAATTGTTCCTCAACCATGGTCCTCAAGTATGCATATCTCAAATACAGCTTCAATACCAGCAGATAAAACCATGCAGTAAAGTAATGCATATCTCTAATACAGCTACAATACCAGCAGATAAAACTTTGTTTGTATGACTGTGTGTATGCATGACTGTGATCATGTGTGTGTGTTTGTAAGTGTGACTGTGTTGTATGTATGTTTGTTAGTGTATTTGTGTGTTTGTAGATGTCCCTGTGTTTATGTGTGACTGTAATGTGTGTGTTTGTAAGTGTGACTGTGTGTTTGTGGGTTTGTTAGTGAATTTGTGTAACTGTGTTGTGTTTGTTAGTGTATTTATAGGTGTGGGTGTATGCGTGACTGTGATTTGTGTGTTTGTAAGTGTTAATGTGTTGTGTGTTTGTTAGTGTACTCTATTTGTGTGTTTGTAAGTGTGACTGTGTTTTTGTATGTTTGTTAGTGTACTGTGATGTGTGTGTTTGTGTGACTGCGTTGTGAATGTTTGTTAGTGTATTTGTGTGACTGTGCTTGTAAGTGTGACTGTGTTGTGTGTACATTTTTTGCGTATTTGTGTGTTTGTAAGTGTGTGTATATGTTTGCAATTGTGAGTGTGCTGTGTGTGCTTGTTTTAAATTTCTAAATTTGTATTATATCTGCAATCAGTAAAAGACCTTAAACTAAATCCCTGAAGACAAAACAAACAAAAATATAACTCCCACTTATATGAGTACCTGAGCTCCTCATTTTTATAACTATAAAAAACAAATAAAGCTAAAAATCAAAAATACACTAAACAAGAAAACGTCTCTGCATACAACTAAATAAGGTTTATGGATTTTAGAGCACAATCGTTTTTTATCTCTTCCAATTCTCTTTATTGAGAAGATGCAGATTGACATAAAATAAAAAATGCTGTTACAATGTGAGGGGAAAAGGAGTTTGAGTTTCTTCCCCCCCCCCCCCAATTTCCTTTTCTTATTACAAAAAAAAAAGAAAAACATGGATAGTAACAAATATTAAGAGCAAGCTGTAATTAATTGGTATCACTTACCATATACCTGTATCTGTAACCAATGTGTTGCTGACAGATAGGAGATACTAGAAATGACCACTAGAGGTCCTCGGACACATAAAAAATCCCTTTTGTGAAAGGGAAAATGTAAATCTGATCGTTCCCTCTGCTTAGAATAATAATTTAAAAAAAAAACGGCTAGCCAATAGCTTAGCAGTGGACCAGCATTTGCATAATATTCAGGAAGGAAGTTAAAACTCATCTACCTTGGTAGGTAGTGATAAGGCTAGTGTTATATATCTATAGAGAATATGAGTTAATTAGGGACTTCCTAATTAACTAATTTTCTCTATACATATATAACACCAGCCTGATCACTTACTTACCTAGGTAGCTGAGTTTTAGGAAGTCTATATACGGCAAATGTATGACAAGTTATATCATGAGTTATTTGAATACATTTTATGCTTTTTACATTTCTTTGGCCATGTTGTTCATTCTCAGCCCACCCCTTCTATTTCAGCACCATGTTTGCAACCTATTGCCAGTTTGTCATTATGCCATCAATCAATGCCATGTTGGTACAGTATAACAATTACCAGGATTCAGGAGAGAAAGGAATTGGCACTGACTGGCTGGTCCTCCTTCTGTTCATTCTCCTCACAACAGTGACAACTGCAACAGTGACAACTGCAGCTCTTCAAGTTAGTGAAGTTCAACTCCAAGACTGTAAGTAGACACAGTCACAGTTGAACTTGATCTATTCTATTCTCCTCCTTGGCAAGACACACTGCAGGCAGCAGCAGTCAGTCAGTCACTCACACATGATTCTAAGATGGCTCCTTCCCACCAGGCTAAGGCTCCTGCAGCCGCATGCAGTACTAGGAAGGAACACGGCCATGCCTCCTCCAGTACAGTCAGTTGACCAATCACGTCTCTTCACGTGATGACACTGAGGGAATTCCAGACCTGATTATCTCGAGGCTCCTTGGAGAAAAGCCTCTGGGAGCATAATGTGCCGTGCGAGGAGATAGCCTTAACTGGGTGGTGCTAGATCGTGTGGCTCACTCACACACAAATCCCATGAAGTGCAATGGAGGGCAGCTGAATGGCTCACAGCCTCTCCATTGCGCAACATGGGACGTGTAAAAATAAATGCATGTAAATGATAAAATCTGAGATTTTTTTTTAAATTAGTTATTAAAAAACTTTTTCTCTGAAATTTGCAGGTGCGGCATTGCCTCACTTGCCTCCTATGAGGGCACGTCATTCTGTGCTGAGTCCTGAGAGTACATTTGTTTTTTTAATATATTTTATTAAATTTTTGCACCCAGGCAGCTGGCATCTGGAGGGTTGGGCTGTTGACTGAATGCTTTATATAACATAAATTATGCTTACCAGATAATTTCCTTGCCTTCTGTACGGGGAGAGTCCACAGCTGCATTACTTACTTGTGAAAAATACTGAATCTTGCCACCAGGAGGAGGCAAAGACACCCCAGCCAAAGGCTTAAATACCCCCCACTTCCCTCATCCCCCAGTTATTCTGCTGAGGGAACAAGGAACAGTAGGGGAAATATCAGGGTGAAAAAGGTGCCAAAAGAATAAATTAAAATTTAGGGCCACCATCGGAGAACCATTTTACAAGCCTCACACCTCACATCAGCACAGCCATTCTACAAGCATATCATCAGACTACAGCGATTTAAAAAAAAAAAAAACCATTTTACAAGCCTCACACCTCACATCAACACAGCCATTGTACAAGCATATCATCAGACTACATTGATAAAAAAACAAACAAAAAAAAAAACATTTTACAAGGTAACTCACCTGGCTGGTCTCTCTCCAATCAACACACTGAGTGCAATTGTTTCTTATTTCTGTTGGGCTATCATGGAATTATTTCTAAATCTCATTGTAATATTTCAATCTTTTTTTCTCCAAACTTTGTTTCCAAACCTCTCCTCCCACCCTCTGTGCTTCAAACCACTCCTCCCCCCTAAACATTCTCACCAGGCATGTTTACCCTTCTTTCTCTTTCCACAGCCTCACACCTCAGCACAGCCATTCTACAAGCATATCATCAGACTACAGAGATTTGCACGAACTAGCCCTCCAGTCCCTTCCCACCACCAACCCACCCTAGTGTTTACCTTAATTTATACAGACCTTCTAACAGTAATTATGTGCAGCTGTCACTAATAATCCAGAATAGAGAAACCAATTCAGACTCACAGCCTCTGTACTGACATTTCACCACATTCTTTTACACTTTTCAAAACCTCTTTTGCTCAGTCACCAAACACTTTTTTTCCCTATGTCATCACTCACTCTCAATTCACCCTGCCTTATATCAGACTTATTTCCATTCTCCCTTACCTTCTGTGTTCATTCCCTCTCCTTTAGATTGTAAGCTTGAGAGCCTCTCTATCTGTAGGCCACTTTGGCCTAGATTTAGAGTTCTGCGTTAACCATCAAAAGCAGCGTTAAGGGGTCCTAATGCTGCTTTTGGCCGCCCGCTGGTATTTAGAGTCAGACAGGAAAGGGTCTACTGCTCACTTTCAAGCCACGACTTTTCCATACCGCAGATCCCCTTACGCCAATTGCGTATCCTATCTTTTCAATGGGATCTTCCTAACGATGGTATTTAGAGTCTTGGCTGAAGTGAGCGGTAGACCCTCTACCGACAAGACTCCTACTGCCCATGGAAAGGCTGTAGTTAAGAGATTTATGGGCTAATGTCGGTATATAAAGCTCTTAACTACAGTGCTCTAAAGTACACTAAAACCCATAAACTACCTATGCACCCCTAAACCAAGGTACCCCCACATCGGCGCCACTATAATAAATATTTTTAACCCCTAATCTGCCGACCGCACATTGCCGCCACCTACATTATCCCTATGAACCCCTAATCTGCTGCCCCTAACATCGCCGACACCTACATTATATTTATTAACCCCTAATCTGCAAACCCCAACGTCGCCGCCACCTAACTTCAAGTATTAACCCCTAATCTGCCGACCGGACCTCGCCGCTGCTATAATAAATGTATTAACCCCTAAACCGCCGCACTCCCGCCTCAAAAACACTATAATAAATAGTATTAACCCCTAATCTGCCCCCCCCAACGTCGCCGCCACCTAACTTCAAGTATTAACCCCTAATCTGCCGACCGGACCTCGCCGCTACTATAATAAATGTATTAACCCCTAAAGCTAAGTCTAACCCTAACACCCCCCTAAATTAAATATAATTTTAATCTAACAAAATAAATGAACTCTTATTAACTAAAGTATTCCTATTTAAAACTAAATACTTACCTGTAAAATAAACCCTAATATAGCTACAATATAACAAATAATTATATTGTAGCTATTTTATGATTTATATTTATTTTACAGGCAACTTTGTATTTATTTAAACTAGGTACAATAGCTATTAAATAGTTATTAACTATTTAATAGCTACCTAGTTAAAAGAAATACAAAATTACCTGTAAAATAAATCCTAACCTAAGTTACAATTAAACCTAACACTACACTATCATTAAATTAATTAAATAAATTAACTACCAATAACAACAATTAAATACAATTAAATAAACTAAACTAAATTACAAAAAAACCCCCACTAAATTACAGAAAATAAAAAAAGATTACAAGAATTTTAAACTAATTACTCCTAATCTAAGCCCCCTAATAAAAAAACAAAAAAACAAAATAATAAAAGTCCCTACCCTATTCTACATTACAAAGTAATCAGCTCTTTTACCAGCCCTTAAAATGTCTTTTTGCGGGGCATGCCCCAAAGTAATCAGCTCTTTTGCCTGTAAAAAAAAATACAACCCCCCCCCCAACATTAAAACCCACCACCCACATACCCCTACTCTAACCCACCCAAACCCCCCTTAAATAAACCTAACACTACCCCCCTGAAGATCTCCCAACCTTGAGTCATCTTCACCCAGCCGGGCCGAAGTCTTCATCCAATGGGGCAGAAGAGGACATCCAGACCGGCAGAAGTCTTCATCCTATCCGGGCAGAAGAGGACATCTGGACCGACAGACATCTTCATCCAAGCGGCATCTTCTATCTTCATCCATCCGACGAGGAGCGGCTCCATCTTCAAGACCTCCGGCGCGGAAAATGCTTCTTCACCGATGACTACCCGACGAATGAAGGTTCCTTTAAGTGATGTCATCCAAGATGGCGTCCCATGAATTCCGATTGGCTGATAGGATTCTATCAGCCAATCGGAATTAAGGTAGGAAAAATCTGATTGGCTGATTGAATCAGCCAATCAGATTCAAGTTCAATCCGATTGGCTGATCCTATGATTGGATTAGCCAATCGGATTGAACTTGAATCTGATTGGCTGATTCAATCAGCCAATCAGATTTTTCCTACCTTAATTCCTATTGGCTGATAGAATCCTATCAGCCAATCGGAATTCGAGGGACGCCATCTTGGATGACGTCATTTAAAGGAACCTTCATTCGGCGAGTAGGCATCGGTTGAAGAGGATGGATCCGCGTCAGCTGGGAAGAAGATGGCTCCGCTTCGGATGGATGAAGATAGAAGATGCCGCTTGGATGAAGATTTCTGCCGGTCCGGATGTCCTCTTCTGCCCGGATAGGATGAAGACTTCTGCCAGTCTCGATGTCCTCTTCTGCCACATCGGATGAAGACTTCGGCCCGGCTGGGTGAAGATGACTCAAGGTAGGGAGATCTTCAGGGGGTAGTGTTAGGTTTATTTAAGGGGGGTTTGGGTGGGTTAGAGTAGTGGTATGTGGGTGGTGGGTTTTAATGTTGGGGGGGTTGTATTTTTTTTACAGACAAAAGAGCTGATTACTTTGGGGCATGCCCCGCAAAAAGCCCTTTTAAGGGTTGGTAAAAGAGCTGATTACTTTGTAATGTAGAATAGGGTAGGGACTTTTATTATTTTTATTTTATTTTATTAGGGGGCTTAGATTAGGTGTAATTAGTTTAAAATTCTTGTAATCTTTTTTTATTTTCTGTAGTTTAGTGTTTGTTTTTTTTGTAATTTAGTTTAGTTTTTTTAATTGTATTTAATTGTTGTTATTGGTAGTTTATTTATTTAATTAATTTAATGATAGTGTAGTGTTAAGTTTAATTGTAACTTAGGTTAGGATTTATTTCTCCAACATTGGTGTGTCCGGTCCACGGCGTCATCCATAACTTGTGGGAATATTCTCTTCCCCAACAGGAAATGGCAAAGAGCACAGCAAAAGCTGTCCATATAGCCCCTCCCAGGCTCCGCCCCCCCAGTCATTCTCTTTGCCGCTCTGAACAAGTAGCATCTCCACGGAGATGGTGAAGAGTATGTGGTGTTTAGTTGTAGTTTTTTATTCTTCTATCAAGAGTTTGTTATTTTAAAATAGTGCTGGTATGTACTATTTACTCTGAAACAGAAAGAGATGAAGAGTTCTGTTTAAAAGAGGAGTATGATTTTAGCAGCAGTAACTAAAATCAATTGCTGTTCCCACACAGGACTGTTGAGATGAGAGAACTTCAGTTGGGGGGAACAGTTTGCAGACTTTTCTGCTCAAGGTATGACTAGCCATTTTTCTAACAAGACTGTGTAATGCTGGAAGGCTGTCATTTTTCCCCTCATGGGGATCGGTAAGCCATTTTATTAGACTGAGAAAGTATAAATGGCTTATTATGGGCTATTAACTGGTGGACACTCTTAAGGGCTAAATCGATTGTTTATTTAAGTTATATTTGAGAGTTTGAAGTAATTTTCACACTTTTATTGTTTGGGGAATGTTTTTATCGCCAGGCACTAATTTAGACACCTTCCCAGTCAGGAAGGGCCTTCACTATAGTAGGCAGAGCCTCATTTTCGCGCCATTATTGCGCAGTTACTTTTGAGTACAGTGCATGCAGCTGCATGTGTGAGGGTCTGGTATCTACTGAAAATGTTCCTAGAAGGTTTGAATTGGTATCGTATACCCCCCTGGGATTGGTAAAGTCGCAACAAAGGCTGTGGCTGGGACTGTAGTGGGGTTAAAATTACAAACGGCTCCGGTTTCCACATTTTAAGGGTTAACAGCTTGAAAATTGGGGTGCAATACTTTGAATGCATTAAGACACTGTGGTGAAAATTTGGTAAAGATTGGATAATTCCTTCATAGTTTTTCACATATTCAGTAATAAAGTGTGTCCTGTTTAACATTTAAAGAGACAGTAACGGTTTTGTTTTAAAACGGTTTTTGTGCTTTATTAACCAGTTTAAGCCTGTTTAACATGTCTGTACCTTCAGATAGATCATGTTCTGTATGTATGGAGGCCAAGGTGGTCCCCCCTTCAGATGTATGTGATGATTGTGCCATAGCGTCCAAACAAAGTAAGGACAGTACTGTCACATTTAATAAGGTTGCCCAGGATGATTCCTCAGATGAAGGAAGTAAACATAGTTCTGCATCCTCTCCTTCTGTGTCTATACCAGTTAAGCCCACGCAGGCGTCCCCTAGTACTTCTAGTACGCCAATGCTTATTACTATGCAACAATTGACGGCAGTAATGGATAACTCCATAGCTAATATGTTATCTAAAATGCCAGGATTTCAGAGAAAGCGCGATTGCTCAGTTTTAAACACTGTAGAGCAGGAGGACGCTGATGATAATTTATCTGTCATACCCTCACACCAGTCTGAAGTGGCAGTGAGGGAGGGTTTGTCAGATGGAGAAATTTCTGATACAGGAAGAATTTCTCAGCAGGCAGAACCTGATGTTGTGACATTTAAATTTAAATTAGAGCATCTCCGCGCATTACTTAAGTAGGTGCTATCTACTCTGGATGATTGTGACAATCTGGTCATCCCAGAAAAATTGTGCAAGATGGACAAGTTCCTAGAGGTCCCGGTGCACCCTGATGTCTTTCCAATACCTAAAAGGGTGGCGGACATTGTGAATAAGGAGTGGGAGAAACCAGGCATACCCTTTGTCCCTCCTCCTATATTTAAGAAATTGTTCCCCATGGTCGACCCCAGGAAGGACACATGGCAAACAATCCCTAAGGTCGAGGGGGCGGTTTCTACTCTAGCCAAACGCACGACCATTCCCATTGAGGACAATTGTGCTTTTAAAGATCCTATGGATAAAAAATTGGAGGGTTTGCTTAAAAAGATTTTTGTACAGCAAGGATACCTCCTTCAACCTATTTTGTGCATTATTCCTGTCACTACAGCGGCGTGGTTCTGGTTCGAGGAACTGGAAAAGTCGCTCAGTAGAGAGACTCCATATGAGGAGGTTATGGACAGTATTCACGCACTTAAGTTAGCTAATTCCTTTATTTTAGACGCCGCTTTGCAGTTAGCGAGATTAGCGGCAAAAAATTCATGGTTTGCAATTGTGGCGTGTAGAGCGCTCTGGTTAAAGTCTTGGTCAGCGGATGTATCTTCCAAGACAAAATTGCTTAATATCCCTTTCAAAGGTAAGACCCTTTTTGGGCCAGAATTGAAAGAAATTATTTCAGACATCACTGGGGGAAAGGGCCATGCCCTCCCACAAGATAGGCCTTTCAAGGCTAAGAATAAGTCCAATTTTCGTTCCTTTCGCAATTTCAGGAACGGACCGGCTTCCAACTCTACAGCCTCTAGACAAGAGGGTAACGCTTCCCAGACTAAACCAGCCTGGAAACCAATGCAAGGCTGGAACAAGGGTAAACAGGCCAAGAAGCCTGCTGCTGCTACCAAAACAGCATGAAGGGGTAGCCCCCGATCCGGGACCGGATCTAGTAGGGGGCAGACTCTCTCTCTTTGCTCAGGCCTGGGCAAGAGATGTTCAGGATCCCTGGGCACTAGAAATAGTCTCTCAGGGTTATCTTCTAGAATTCAAGGAACTACCCCCAAGGGGAAGGTTCCACATGTCTCACTTATCTTCAAACCAAATAAAGAGACAGGCATTCTTACATTGTGTAGAAGACCTGTTAAAGATGGGAGTGATACACCCAGTCCCAACTGTGGAACAAGGTCAGGGGTTTTACTCAAATCTGTTTGTAGTTCCCAAAAAAGAGGGAACTTTCAGACCAATTCTGGATTTAAAAATTCTAAACAAATTTCTGAATTCCATCGTTCAAAATTGAAACCATTCGAACAATTTTACCTACAATCCAGGAGGGTCAATATATGACTACCGTGGATTTAAAGGACGCGTATCTACATATTCCTATCCACAAAGATCATCATCAGTTCCTAAGGTTCGCCTTTCTGGACAATCATTATCAGTTCGTGGCTCTCCCATTCGGACTAGCCACTGCTCCCAGAATTTTCACAAAGGTGCTCGGGTCCCTTCTAGCGGTTCTAAGACCAAGGGGCATTGCAGTGGCACCTTATCTGGATGACATTCTAATTCAAGCGTTGTCTCTTTCCAAGGCAAAGGCTCATACAGACATTGTTCTAGCCTTTCTCAGATCTCACGGGTGGAAGGTGAACGTAGAAAAGAGTTCACTATCTCCGTCGACAAGAGTTCCATTTTTGGGAACAATAATAGATTCTTTAGAAATGAAGATCTTCTTGACATAAGTCAGAAAGTCAAAGCTTCTAAACGCTTGTCAAGTTCTTCTCTCTATTCTGCAGCCTTCCATAGCTCAGTGCATGGAAGTAGTAGGATTGATGGTGGCAGCAATGGACATAGTTCCTTTTGCTCAAATTCATCTAAGACCATTAAAACTGTGCATGCTCAATCAGTGGAATGGGGACTATGCAGACTTGTCTCCTCAGATTCAAGTAGACCAGTTAACCAGGGACTCACTCCGTTGGTGGTTGACTCAGGATCACCTGTCTCAGGGAATGAGTTTCCGCAGACCAGAGTGGGTCATTGTCACGACCGACGCCAGTCTATTAGGCTGGGGCGCGGTCTGGGACTCCCTGAAAGCTCAGGGTCTATGGTCTCGGGAAGAGTCTCTTCTCCCGATAAACATCCTGGAACTGAGAGCGATATTCAATGCTCTCCAGGCTTGGCCTCAACTAGCGAAGGCCGGATTCATAAGATTCCAGTCGGACAACATGACGACTGTAGCTTACATCAATCATCAAGGGGGAACAAAGAGTTCCTTGGCGATGACAGAGGTATCCAAGATCATCAAATGGGCGGAGGATCACTCCTGCCACCTATCTGCAATCCACATCCCAGGAGTAGACAACTGGGAAGTGGATTATCTGAGTCATCAGACTTTTCATCCGGGGGAGTGGGAACTCCACCCAGAGGTTTTTGCCCAGTTAACCCAATTATGGGGCATTCCAGACATGGATCTGATGGCGTCTCGTCAGAACTTCAAAGTTCCTTGCTACGGGTCCAGATCCAGCGATCCCAAGGCGACTTTAGTGGATGCATTAGTGGCACCTTGGTCGTTCAACCTAGCTTATGCGTTTCCACCGTTCCCTCTCCTTCCCAGGCTTGTAGCCAGGATCAAACAGGAGAAGGCCTTGGTGATTCTGATAGCTCCTGCGTGGCCGAGCAGGACTTGGTATGCAGACCTGGTGAATATGTCATCGGCTCCACCATGGAAGCTACCTTTGAGACAGGATCTTCTAGTACAAGGTCCATTCGAACATCCAAATCTAGTTTCTCTGCAGCTGACTGCTTGGAAATTGAACGTTTGATTTTATCCAAGCGTGGGTTTTCAGATTCAGTGATAGATATTCTGGTCCAAGCCAGAAAACCTGTGACTAGAAAGATTTACCATAAGACATGGAAAAAATATATCTGCTGGTGTGAATCCAAGGGATTCTCCTGGAGTAAGATTAAAATTCCTAAGATCCTCTCCTTTCTCCAAGAAGGTTTGGATAAGGGATTGTCAGCAAGTTCTCTAAAAGGACATATTTCTGCCTTATCTGTCTTGTTACACAAACGACTGGCAGCTGTGCCAGATGTACAAGCTGTTGTACAGGCTTTGGTCAGAATCAAGCCTGTTTACAGACCCTTGACTCCTCCCTGGAGTCTAAATTTAGTTCTTTCAGTTCTTCAAGGGGTTCCGTTTGAACCCTTGCATTCCATAGATATCAAGTTACTATCTTGGAAAGTTCTGTTTTTGGTTGCTATTTCTTCTGCTAGAAGAGTTTCTGAATTATCTGCTTTGCAGTGTGATCCACCCTATCTGGTATTCCATTCAGATAAGGTTGTTTTGCGTACCAAGCCTGGTTTTCTTCCAAAAGTTGTTTCCAACAAGAATATTAACCAGGAAATAGTTGTTCCTTCTTTGTGTCCGAATCCAGTTTCAAAGAAGGAACGTTTGTTACACAATTTAGATGTAGTCCGTGCTTTAAAGTTCTATTTAGAAGCAACAAAGGATTTCAGACAAACTTCTTCTTTGTTTGTCGTTTATTCTGGCTGAAAAGCATCATCCGATTGGCTTATGAGACTGCTGGACGGCAGCCTCCTGAACGTATCACAGCTCACTCTACTAGGGCTGTGGCTTCCACATGGGCCTTCAAGAACGAGGCTTCTGTTGATCAGATATGTAAGGCAGCGACTTGGTCTTCTCTGCACACTTTTGCCAAATTCTACAAATTTGATACTTATGCTTCTTCGGAGGCTATTTTTGGGAGAAAGGTTTTGCAAGCCGTGGTGCCTTCTGTTTAGGTAACCTGATTTGCGCCCTCCCTTCATCCGTGTCCTAAAGCTTTGGTATTGGTTCCCACAAGTTATGGATGACGCCGTGGACTGGACACACCAATGTTGGAGAAAACAGAATTTATGCTTACCTGATAAATTACTTTCTCCAACGGTGTGTCTGGTCCACGGCCTGCCCTGGTTTTTTAATCAGGTTGAAAAATTTCTCTCTCTATACACTACAGTCACCACGGCACCCTATAGTTTCTCCTTTTTTTCTCTTAACCGTCGGTCGAATGACTGGGGGGGGCGGAGCCTGGGAGGGGCTATATGGACAGCTTTTGCTGTGCTCTTTGCCATTTCCTGTTGGGGAAGAGAATATTCCCACAAGTTATGGATGACACCGTGGACCGGACACACCGTTTGAGAAAGTAATTTATCAGGTAAGCATAAATTCTGTTTTTACAGGTAATTTTGTATTTCTTTTAACTAGGTAGCTATTAAATAGTTAATAACTATTTAATAGCTATTGTAACTAGTTTAAATAAATACAAAGTTGCCTGTAAAATAAATATAAATCCTAAAATAGGTACAATGTAACTATTAGTTATATTGTAGCTATATTAGGGTTTATTTTACAGGTAAGTATTTAGTTTTAAATAGGAATACTTTAGTTAATAAAAGTTAATTTATTTCGTTAGATTAAAATTATATTTAATTTAGGGGGGTGTTAGTGTTAGACTTAGCTTTAGGGGTTAATACATTTATTATAGTAGCGGCGAGGTCCAGTCGGCAGATTAGGGGTTAATACTTGAAGTTAGGTGGCGGCGACGTTGGGGGGGGCAGATTAGGGGTTAATACTATTTATTATAGTGTTTTTGAGGCGGGAGTGTGGCGGTTTAGGGGCTAATACATTTATTATAGTAGCGGCGAGGTCCGGTCGGCAGATTAGTGGTTAATACTTGAAGTTAGGTGGTGGCGACGTTGGGGGGTGGCAGATTAGGGGTTAATACTATTTATTATAGTGTTTGTGAGGCGGGAGTGAGGCGGTTTAGGGGTTAATACATTGATTATAGTGCTGGCGAGGTCCGATCGGCAGATTAGGGGTTAATAAGTGTAGGTAAGGTAGCGGAGACTTTGGGGGGGGGCAGATTAGGGGTTAATAAATATAATATAGGGGTCGGCGGTGTTAGGGGCAGCAGATTAGGGGTTCATAGGGATAATGTAGGTTGCGGCGATGTCAGGGGTATTAGGGGTTAATAATAATATGCAGGGGTCAGCGATAGCGGGGGTGGCAGATTAGGGGTTAATAAGTGTAAGATTAGGGGTGTTTAGACTCGGGGTTCATGTTAGGGTGTTAGGTGCAGACTTAGAGAGTGTTTCCCCATAGGAGCTGAACGCTGCTTTTTTGCAGGTGTTAGGTTTTTTTTCAGCCAGCTCAGCCCCATTGTTTCCTAAGGGGATATCGAGCACGAGCACGTTTTGCCATCTTACCGCTACCGTAAGCAACGCTGGTATTGAGAGTTGAAGTGGAGCTAAGTTAGGCTCAACGCACCCTTTTTTGAGCCTAACGCAGCCCCTCAGACAACTCTCAATACCAGCGTTGTTGGAAGGGTGCGCTGGGAAAAAAAGCAGCGTTAGCTACGCGGGTCTTTACCGTCAAAACTCTAAATCTAGCCGTTAGTATTTAAAGTGAACTATTACTGACTGTGCTCAAGGGCAGGGCATTCCTCTCCTTTTGTATAACTCAATTATTGCACCTACAACTGTAATGTACCCAAATATTGTAACTTGTTTGTGTATTTAATGCATCCCTGTAATGTTTTTATTCTTTGTATATCGCTGCGTCACCTACTGGTGCTTTATAAATAAATGATAATAATAATAATGACATGGGCGGGAGATGTGGACTCTCCCTGTACAGAAGGAAAGGAAATTATCTGGTAAGCATAATTTATGTTTTCCTTCTTAATACAGGAAGAGTCCACAGCTGCATTCCTTACTTGTAGGAAATTATACCCAAGCTCCAGGGGACACTGAATGCTAATGGGAGGGTAACAAAGAGAGGCAGACCCTAATCTGAGGGCACCCCAGCCTGCAATAACTTTCTCCTGAAGGCTGCTTCAGCAGAAGCAAAAACATCAAACTTGCAAAATTTGGAAAAAGTATGTAAGGTAGACGCCTCACAAATCTGATCCATAGAGGCCTATGAGGAAGCCACAGCTCTTGTAGAATGAGCTGTAATCCTCTGAGGAGGCTTAAGACCCACTGACTCATATGCTAAGCGGATGATACTCCTCAACCAAAAAGATAAGGAACTCAAAGAGGCCCCTATGCTTCCCAGAATAGATAACAAACAGCGAAGAAGTTTGTCTAAATTCCTTCGTAGCCTGAAGATAGAACTTCAAGGCACAAACCACATCCAGATTAAGCAGTAAATGATCCTTCAATGAAAAAGGATTTAGGACATAAGAAAGGAACCACAATTTCTTGATTGATGTGGCAATTTGATACAACCTTAGGAAGAAATCCTAAACTAGTCCGTAGAACAGCCTTATCAGCATGGAACGCCAGATAAGAAGGGTTGCATTGCAAGGCAGCAATCTCAGAGACTCTGCGCGTAGAATTAATAGCTAGTAGAAAAAGAACCTTCCAAGACAAACAACTTAATGTCAACATCATGCTTAGGCTCAAACGGAGCCCGTTGCAAGACCTTAAGAACAAGATTTAAACTCCAAGGAGGAGCATTAGATCTAAACACCAGTCTGATCCTAGTCAGAACCTTAACAAAGACTGTACATCCAGAAGCTCAGCGAGCCTCTTGTGCAGTAAAAACAGACAGGGCCGAAATCTGTACCTTCAAGGAACAAGCTGAGAGGCCCTTCTTCAGTCCATTCTGGAGAAAAGAAAGAATCCTGGCAACCTTTACTTTGTGCCAGGACAAATCACGCTCTTCACAACAGAATAAGTAGGTCCTCCACACCTTATGATAGATGCGACAAGTAACCGGTTTACGAGCTTAAATGAGAGTATCAATAACTTTTCAGAAAACCCTCTCTTGGCTAAGACTAAGCATTTAATCTCCACGCAGTCAGCCTCAGAGAATCTAGATTTTGATGAAGAAAGGGGCCTTGTTCCAGCAGATCCCCGCCGCAAGGTAACCTCCGAGGAGGAGATTACATCCCCACTAGATCTGCAAACTATATCCTTCGCGGCCACGATGGAGCAATCAGTATCACTGACGCCTGCTCCTGTATGATTCGAGCCACCACTCAGAAAAGGAGTGGTAATGGCAGGAAAAGAGAAATTAGATTGAACCTCCAAGGCACCGCTAATACATTTATTAGCTCTGCCTGAGGATCCCTGGACCTTGACCCATATCTGGGTAGCTTGGTATTGAGACGGGACGCCATGAGATCTATCTCCGGTGTTCCCCACCTGTCGGAATGTGGATCGCTGACAGCGAACAGTTGTGGCTCTCCGCCCATTCCATAATCCGAGATACTTCCCTCATTGCTAGGGAGCTTCTCTTTCCCCCCTGATGGTTGATGTAAGCCATCAAGGTTATATTGTCTGACTGGAATCATATAAATTGAGACGAGCCCAGTAGGGGCCAAGCATTCAGAGCATCAAATATTACCCTAATATCTAGAATGTTGAATGGAAGGGAGCTCTCCGCCTGTGACCACAGGCCCTGCATCTTCTTGGTGCCCCAAAAGGCTCCCCATCCTAACAGACTTGCGTCCGTAGTCACAGTCACCCAGGATGGTCTTAAAAAGGATGTCCCTCGGGACAGGAGATCCGGACAGAGCCCCATAGAAAGCGATTCTCTTGACCAGCTTTCCAGAGAAATCTGTTGAGACAAATCCAAATGATCACCATTCCACTGCCTCAGCATGCACAGTTGCAACGGCCTGAGGTGGAACCTGGCAAGGAGAAAAATGTCCACGCTGGATACCATGAGACCAATCGCCTCCATACACTGAGCCACAGATGGCCGTAAGAAGATCTGGAGGGCAAGACATGCTAGCATACAACTTCTCTGGTCTGGGGCTTGGAATAAGAGCACTCCTTTGTCTAAGAGACAGAGGAGAGATTCTGAATGGTCTTCCACCAGACGAAACGATGGTGCTTGTACCAGAATATCATCCAAGTAGTGAGCAACTGCTACACCCTGGTTTCTGGTGAGTGCTAGAAGAGCCCTTAGAACCTTCATAAAAATTCTTGGAACAGTAGCTGCACCAAACGAAATTGCAATGAACTGGATGTGCTGGTCCAGGATCGCAAACCTGAGGAACTGGAAGTGTTCCCAGTGGATTGGAAGGTGAAGGAATGCCTCCTTAAGATCTATAGTGGTCATAAACTGCCCTTTCTGAATTAAGAGAAGGATTGACCTTATTGTCTCCATCTTAACGAGGGGACATTTAGATATTTGTTTAAGCACTTTAGGTCCAGAACTGGATGGAAAATCCCTCCTTCTTTGGGACCACGAAAATGTTAGAATAGTATCCCAAACCTCTCTCTGCGATAGGCACTGGGGCAATGACTCTAAAGGAGGACAGATCCCTTAGGCACTTCAGAAAGGCTTCCCTCTTTCCTAGTCTTGGGATAGGTTGCGAGGATAAATCTGCCCCTGGGTGGATGAGATTTAAAACCTATCTTGTAACCCTGAGCTATGACCTCCAGGACCCAAGGATCCTTTACGTCCCTGAAGCAAGCTTCTGAAAGAGCGACAGTCTGCCCCCTACAAGATCCAAAATAGGGCCGGGGGCTGCCCCTTCATGCAGACTTAGTCTCGGCGGGCTTCTGGCTCTGCTTAGATCTTTTCAAGGACTGAGCTGGATTCCAAGAACTCTTGATTTGCTCTGATTTAGCAGAGGCCTCTGACGCTGGGTTTTTATCAGAACTAAAGGAAAGTAAATTCCTTAGAGTTGTTCTCCTTATCTTATGGTATGAAGGCACCCTTGGCCCCTGAAACTGTGGAGATAGTCAAACAAACTCTTTCCCTAAAAGAATAGGGAAAGAGACTAGACTTATAAGATATCTGTCAGAGCTCCTTGAAGTGGAATCTGGCAAGGAGAAAGATATCCATGCTGGACACAATAAAACCAATCCCCTCCATACACTGAGCCACAGATGGCCTTAAGAAAATCTTGAGGGCAAGACATGTTGAAGCTAGCATGCAACTTCTCTGGTCTGTTAGAAATATTCGCATGACTATGGAATCTATTATCGTGCTCAGGAATTCCACCCTGGGGCTTGGAATAAGAGCACTTTTTTCTCTAAGAGACAGAGGAGAGATTCCGAATGGTCTTCTGCCAGACGAAACAATGGTGCTTGTACCAGAATATCGTCCAAGTAGTGAGCAACTGCTACACCCCGGTTTCTTGCGACTGCTAGAAGAGCCCTTAGAACCTTTGTGAAAATTCTTGGAGCCCTAGCTGAACCAAACGGAAGTGCAATGAACTGGACGTGCTGGTCCAGGAACACAAACCTGAGGAACTGGAAGTGTTCCCTGTGGATTGGAAGGTAAAGGAATGCCTCCTTCAGATCTATAGTGGTCATAAACTGCCCTTTCTCAATTAAGGGAAGGATGGACCTTAGTGTCTCCATCTTGACAAGGAGACATTTAGAAATTTGGTTAAGCACTTTAGGTCCAGAACTGGATGAAAAAAATCCCTCCTTCTTTGAGACCACGAAAATGTTGGAATAGTATCCCAAACCTCTCTCTGCGATATGCACTGGGACAATGACTCTAAAGGAGGACAGATCCCTTACGCACTCCAGAAAGGCGTCCCTCTTTCCTAGTCTTGAGACAGGTTGTGAGGATGAATCTGCTCCTGGGTGGATGAGATTTGAAACCTATCTTGTAACCCTGAGCTATGGCCTCTAGGACCCATGGATCCTGCCCGTCCCTGAACCAAGCCTCTGAAAGAGCGACAGTCTGCCCCCTACACTATCCAAAATAGGGCCTTGCGCCACCCCTTCATGCAGACTTAGTCTCAGTGGGCTTCTAGCTCTGCTTGGATCTTTTCCAGGACTGAGCCGGATTCCAAGAACTCTTAGTTTTCTCTGGCTTAGCGGAGGCCTCTGACGCTGGGTTTTTAGCAGAACTAAAGGAACGAAAATTCCTTAGAGTTGTTCTCCTTATCTTATGGTATGAAAGCCCCTTGGCCCCTGAAACCATGGAAATTGTCAAACAAACTCCCTAAAAGGAGAGGAAAAGAGACTAGACTTAGAAGTTATATATGTCAAAGCGCCATACAGGCCTGAACAGAAAACCTGGAGTCTTAGCCATAGGCTAATTAATCTGTGTAATAACAGCTCAGATAAAACAATTAGTAACCCAGAAGGACGTAATTCTCTTCCCTTCACTTCGATCATTTTCGCGAAGTAGACGCACCAAAAGGTAGCCGCTCCAGCAACTGCGTCGACAAACATCGCCAGTAAAAGCAAAAATTCCCATAGGTTGAAATATCATATCTGGCAGCTCTATGAACAACAAACTATCCTCACATGGGCTAGTATTACGTGTAGCAAGCATAAAATAGTACCAACCAAGTAGGGATGGGAAAAAGAAAACCCACCCTCATAGAGAGCCCGGAACCATGATCCTTAAAAGGCAGATGACAGAAAGGGGAATCTAATCCTGTCGCACTCGTCCTTAATAATGATTGCCATCAAATTTAGTACCCAGAGGTTCGTCTGGCCGCTCGGCCTTTTGAACCTCTAATATAGTCAAAATCTCCTTTAGAAGAAAGCATAAACATTCTGTCCTAAATAAAAAAACTGGGTCCTCCACAGGTGAAGGATTATAGGCAGCAGACTCCAAACCTGAAAGTTCATACTCTGAAGTTTCAGAGAGAACCTCATCCTCGGATAGCTGATCAGATATATTCAACAAATTACATGATGCCATCTGGGCAGGAGTGCAAGATTTAACCTTTCACTTGCGCTTAGCATTGTGAGGGAAAACACTAATGGCCTCAGACACCGCCGTATGAAACTGCGCAGAAACGTCTGGTGAAAAAAGGCCCCCTCCAGATGGAGGATTAGCAGTGCAAAGGGAAGCTGCATGTGTATAAAAAGATGCATGTAGGGTGTGCACCTCAATGGACAAGGACTCCTCAGTGGTGGGCGGCTCAGTGGTATCAAACATGTCGACCTTATTTGATATAATCCCATTATTAAGGCATATGGAACATAATTGAGAAGGTGGATATTCCAGAGCTCCCTCACAATATAAATAGGCATTACTCTTTGAAATAGAGGGAGAACTGTCTAATGAATCAGAATCTTCCAGAGCTAAAGTACGATATGCGGAGGACTACAGAAAAAAAACGAACTTTATTTTAAATTAAAAAAACTGCACCTTTATACCCCCAATGGCTGGGGCACTCACCACCTCCTATGACCCAGACAGAACAGAGAAAAAACTCCTCTCCAGTAGTAACTTGGTCAAGAGAAAAGAAATGGAAGCCTCGACCATTCCGGTCACATGGTGCGCAATGCAGGACCGTGCCTGCTATGAGAAAAAGCATGCCAAGCTTTTAAGCTGTGCAATCTTCAAAGTGAAAGTGAAACCTGTATGTTCCATCTAAGCCTATGAGCCCATAACATCTTACACATAAAGAAGCATAAAATCAAATAAAGCATATATGATTAAACCCAACTGTTCATAATCTCCCACAGGAGATATTAACCCTTGATTCCATATAGATAAAAGGAGTCACACTGAGACTCTGTCTTCTAGCGTTTGCAATATGTGTAAAAAATAAAATGATCTTACCGGAATCTATGCCGTGGAACAGTAACACATCGTGGTGCAAGTTAGTGAATGATTAATCGTGTACACCTTGTTACCATGCGGATGATTGAATTTCTTGGTGGCTATGATGGCATTGCATGTTGTTCAGTTTGGGCATCGAAAGCACCCCTTTCTTGTGTTTATCCGGTCCTTCTCTGTATAACTCTGTACTGGATCTGAAATGACCAACAGATCCCTCAAATTGGTGTTGGTTCTATAACCAACCAGAGGACGTGCATTCTGTACAAATTTGAGTTTTGGGTCAGAGAGTAGAATTTCCAGTGATTTCTTAGCGTCTGCCCAACTTTTGAGGTATTTAGGGCAAAAGTGGTTGTAAAGATGATATTTCTTTCTGGGTCTTGTTGTCTCCCATTTCTCTGTAGTCATGCTTCTTGTGTCACCTCTAGTGTCTGTGCCTTGACCATGTCCAGAACTGAGGCCGGAAAACCTGCTCTGAGCAGGCGGACAGACATCGCCACAATACAACCCGATCGAGTACGATCGGGTTGATTGACACCCCCCTGCTGGCGGCCCATTGGCCGCGAGTCTGCAGGGTCCGGCGTTGCACCAGCAGCTCTTGTTAGCTGCTGGTGCAATGCTGAATACGGCGAGCTTATTGCTCGCCGTATTCAGCGATGTCTGGCGGACCTGATCCACACTGTCGGATCAGGTCTGCCAGACTTTGATAACTAGAGGCCATAGTCATGTATATAATTGAGATGACAACATATTATTGAAAGTATATAAAGTTGCACACTAAGTATTTACATTGGGTAATTTGATACCGGAAGGGTTTGATTTGTTTACTTCTGGGTGACATTAGGGGGAAACCGGATGTGATGTAGTTTTGGGCACCTTTTTTGAACAGGAAGTAGGAGGTTACTGTGTATTAGTTTACTTATTTAAACGTGTGTGTGATTGTACACTTTATGTTCTGAGGAAGGGGAGGTTTACCCGCCGAAACGTCAATAAATTTGACTCACTTGAAGAAATCCAGTTTGTTTGCTGTTATTGTGAAGCTATTACATTTACACAGTACATTCAGGTGATTGACCTCTGGAGGGCGGATTCACATCAAGTGTGGCTATATATATATATATATATATATATATATATATATATATATATATATATATATATATATGCAAAAAACAAAGCCAGAGCTTAAACTGATGGTAAATTATGTCTATCTTCAAAGTTCAATTAAAAAGAGCATATAAAAAATATATGGAACTTTTTTTTCTGTTACTACCTGCAAAGTGTATAATTCAACCTCTTTTGTATTTTGGCTATTGCACTCGCTAGTCAATTTTTATTTTTATTTATACTCTGCACATTCAACGAATCCTAAGCCATGTCATATGACATGCTGTTTTCTATTAGTATGTGTGAAGGGAAAATCATGCACGTGCTCCGCTGTCATTTTAGCCAATCGCCTTCGAATAGGATTGGATATCACAAAGCCCATGAATAAATGGCTCACACATGCACGGTAAGGGTGGTCCACAGTGATGCTATAGGAAACACTGAATCATAGCTATTCTTACAATTCAGGGCCAGATTACAAGTAGAACGCTAATTAACGCTCCCGCTCAAGTGTTAACTGTGCTAGAAGTCCAGCTTTATTGCATTTGGGTTGCGCTCATTTTATGAGTTGAAAGTAAACTGTTTTTGCTTGTGCGCTAACCCGACGAGCACAAAAAGCCGAACTTAGAATATCACATGCGAGTTAACGTATTCCCCCAAAGAAGTCCATGGAGAAAAAAAAGTGGGAAAAAAAACATCTACTCACGCACAAGCCCGAACACATATTCTCATGTACACTAACCAGACATGAAAATATGAATATTTCACATTCCAATGTGCTTCACATACAGGAATATGTTCTATGTATTCATAAATAAATGTTTCTATATATTTCTGCTGGTATTTTGGTACAATATATATCTATACTTATATGTAAAGAAAGTCACAAACAAAGGTGCAGGATGCTTAAGCCAAGCATGTAACAATCCCATTTACAAGCTACTTTACAAATTGTTAGAGAGCTTGCTTGTACGGAGGCTGCAGACAGTGGCAAAATGTAATATGTCCCAACCATAATAATATCAATGTAGGCAGACACAATATATACTCACACTTTTATAACATTAAAGCAAGTATCATTAACGTTAAATGATTGCAATTTTGCAGGTGATAATGTAATGGTCCTAGGAGTCACTATGTAATAGGGCACATTTTAAGGCTGCATTCATTTATATTAGATTGTAAAGGTTCTATGGCCACTCTTGTAATCTTGTTGTCTTGAGGATTAAGTATTCATCATTTTTTCTAATTCATGTAATATGTAAAGGGCAATGTTTGAAGAGGAATGTGATTTTTTTTGTTTTTGGCTGAGACACAACTCACAGGTTCCACTTGTTTCACTGTGATGTTGATATATATATATATATATATATATATATATATATAATGGTTTACATAGTTCCCATTTTTATACTGATGCTCTTTTCAAAATGAGGTGTCACATACTGTATGGATGTAATACTGGTTAAGAAAAAAAAATGTATGCTTACCTGATAAATTTATTTATTTTATGATATGACGAGTCCACAGATTTCATCCTTACTTGTGGGATTACGCCTTCCTGGTCAGCAGGAAGTGGCAAAGAGCACCACAGCAGAGCTGTATATATGGCTCCTCCCTTCTCTCCCACTCCAGTCATTCGACCGAAATTAGGAAGAGAAAGGAAAAGCCAAGGTGCAGAGGTGACTGAAGTTTAACCAAAATAAAAACCTGTCTAAAAAATTGACAGGGCAGGCCGTGGACTCGTCATATCGTAAAAGAAATAAATTTATCAGGTAAGCATAAATTTCCTTTTCTTTTACAAGATATGACGAGTCCACGGATTTCATCCTTACTTGTGGGATACAATACCAAAGCTACAGGACACGGATGAAAGGGAGGGACAAGACAGGAACCTAAACAGAAGGCACCACTGCTTGAAGAACCTTTCTCCCAAAAACAGCCTCTGACGAGGCAAAGATATCAAATTTGGAAAAAGTGTGAAGAGACGACCAAGTTGCAGCCTTGCAAATCTGTTCAACAGAAGCATAGTTCTTAAATGCCCATGAGGAAGCCACAGCCCTAGTAGAATGAGCCGTAATTCTTTCAGGAGGCTGCTGTCCAGCAGTCTCATATGCAAGACGGATGATACTCTTCAGCCAAAAAGAAAGAGAGGTAGCCGTAGCTTTCTGGCCCCTACGCTTCCCAGAAAAAACAACAAATAATGAAGATGATTGACGGAAATCCTTAGTCGCCTGCAAGTAAAACTTCAGGGCACGAACCACGTCCAAGTTATGTAACAACCGCTCCTTCTTAGAAGAAGGATAAGGACACAAAGAAGGAACAACAATTTCCTGATTAATATTCCTATTAGAAACAACCTTAGGAAGAAAACCAAGTTTGGTACGCAACACCACCTTATCGGAATGGAAAATAAGATAAGGAGAATCACATTGTAAAGCTGAAAGCTCAGAAACTCCAAAAATAAAACTTTCCAAGATAACAACTTAATGTCTATGGAATGCATGGGTTCAGACGGAACCCCTTGAAGAACATTAAGAACTAAATTCAAACTCCAAGGAGGAGTTTGAATTGGTCTAAACACAGGCCTGATTCTAGTTAGAGCCTGACAAAAAGATTGAACGTCTGGAACATCTGACAGACATTTGTGTAACAGAATAGACAAGGCAGAAATCTGTCCCTTTAGGGAACTTGCTGACAACCCTTTCTCCAATCCTTCTTGGAGAAAAGCTAAAATCCTGGGAATCCTAACCCTACTCCATGAGTAGCCCTTGGATTGGCACCAATAAAGATATTTACGCCATATCTTATGGTAAATCTTTCTAGTAACAGGCTTACGTGCCTGAATCAAAGTATCAATGACCGAATCAGAGAACCCTCGCTTGGATAAAATCAAGCGTTCAATCTCCAAGCAGTTAGCTGCGATTAGAATTACTGAAGCCCTCTCCTGTTTGATCCGAGCAATCACCCGGGGAAGGAGAACAAACGGTGGAAACACATAAGCTAGGTTTAACGACCAAGGCACTGCCAAGGCGTCTATCAGTTCGGCCTGAGGATCCCTTGATCTGGATCCATATCTTGGGAGCTTGGCATTCTGACGAGACGCCATCAGATCCAATTCCGGTCTGCCTCACCTGAGAATCAGAGTGGCAAAGACCTCCGGATGGAGTTCCCATTCCCCTGGATGAAAAGTCTGTCTGCTCAAAAAGTCTGCTTCCCAGTTGTCCACTCCTGGGATGTATATTGCTGACAGATAACAAAAGTGAGCCTCCGCCCATCAAATTATCTTGGATACTTCTGTCATCGCTAAGGAACTCCTTGTTCCTCCCTGATGATTGATGTAAGCCACAGTCGTGATGTTGTCCGACTGGAACCGGATGAATTTGGCCGAAACCAACTGAGGCCAAGCCTGAAGCGCATTGAATATCGCCCTTAACTCCAGAATATTGATTGGTAGTAGAGACTCCGACCAAGTCCACACACCCTGAGCCTTCAGGGAATTCCAGACTGCACCCCAACCTAGTAGACTGGTGTCCATTGTCACTATCACCCATGAGGATCTGCGGAAGCACGTCCCTTGGGACAGATGATCCTGCGACAACCACCAAAGAAGAGAGTCTCTTGTCTCCTGATCCAGATCTATCTGAGGAGACAAATTTGCATAATCTCCATTCCACTGTCTGAGCATGCTCAGTTGTAGAGGTCTGAGATGAAAACAAGCAAACTGAATGATGTCCATTGCCGCCACCATCAATCCAATTACCTCCATGCACTGAGCCACTGATGGCCGAGGCTTGAACTAAAGGGCTCGGCATGTATTCATAATCTTTAACTTTCTGACCTCTGTCAAGAAAATCTTCATAGATACAGAATCTATTAGAGTTCCCAGGAAGGGAACCCTTGTCTGTGGAGTTAGTGAACTCTTTTCTAGATTCACCTTCCATCCGTGAGTCCTTAGAAAGAACAGAACCATGTCGGTATGAGACTTCATCAATTGATAAGACGACACCTGGATCAGAATATTGTCCCATTACGGTGCCACTGCAATGCCCCACAGTATGAGAACTGCCAGCAGAGACCCTAGAACCTTTGTGAAGATCCTGGGTGCCATGGCCAACCCGAAGGGCAGAGCCATGAACTGAAAATGTTTGTCCAGAAAAGCAAATCTTAGGAACTGGTGATGATCTTTGTGGATAGGAATGTGAAGGTATGCATCCTTTAAATCCACGTTAGTCATATATTGACCCTCCTGGATCAATGGAAGAATTGTCCGAATAGCCTCCATCTTGAAGGATGGGACTCTGAGAAACTTGTTTAGACTCTTATGGGTTGGAACGTTCCCTATTTTTTGGGAACCACAAAAAGATTTGAGTAAAATCCCTGCCCCTGTTCCAGAATTGGAATGGGACAAATCAGTCCCATAGTGGAGAGGTCTTTTACACAGTGTAAGAACGCCTCTCTTTTTATCTGGTCTACAGACAATCGTGAAAGAAGGAACCTTCCCCTTGGGAAGGAATTTTTTAACTCCAGTTGAAACCCTTGAGACACGATTTCCAGTGTCCAAGGATCCTGAACGTCTCTTATCCAAGCCTGGAAAAAGAGAGAAAGTCTGCCCCCTACTAGATCCGGTCCCAGATCGGGGGCCGCCCCTTCATGCTGTCTTGGGAGCAGCAGTGGGCTTCTTGGGTTGTTTACCCTTGTTCCAAGCCTGGTTAGGTCTCCAGACGGACTTGTCTTGTGCAAAATTCCATTCCTGTTTAGCAGAAGAGGCAGAGGGAACTCCCTTGAAATTTCAAAAGGAACGAAAATTACTCTGTCTACCCCTCTGCCTAGAATTCTTATCCTGAGGTAGGAGATGACCCTTACCTCCCTTAATGTCGGAAATTATCTCTTTCAAGTCAGGCCCGAATAGGGTTTTACCCTTGAAAGGAATAGCCAAAAGCTTGGATTTAGAGGACACATCCGCAGACCAAGATTTTAACCATAAGGCTCTGCGTGCTAAAATGGAAAATCCTGCATTTTTAGCCACCAATTTGGCGATCTGGAAAGCGGCATCTGTAACAAAAGAATTTGCCAGCTTAAGGGCCTTAATTATATCCAATATTTCCTCTAAAGAAGTCTCAGTCTTAAGAGATTCTTCTAAGGCATCAAACCAGAATGCGGCCGCAGTTGTAACCGGGACAATGCAGGCCATCGGTTGTAATAGAAACCCTTGAAGAATAAATAGCTTTTATAGAAGACCCTCCAATTTTCTGTCCATAGGGTCTTTGAAAGCAAAACTGTCCTCAATAGGAATAGTTGTACGCTTAGCCAGGGTAGATATAGCTCCTTCCACCTTAGGGACTGTCTGCCAAGAATCCCGAACGGCATCAGCTATAGGGTACATTTTCTTAAAAGTAGGGGAAGGTGAAAACGGAATACCCGGTCTTTCCCATTCCCATGTAATAATATCCGAGATTTTCTTAGGAACCGGAAAGACATCAGAATAAGAAGGGACTTCTAAGTATTTGTCCATCTTACACAATTTCTCTGGTGGCGGCACAATAGAGTCACAATCATCCAGAGTCAGCAAAACCTCCCGCAACAACAGACGGAGGTGTTCAAGCTTAAATCTGAAGGACATGACGTCCGAATCTGTCTGGGGTAATGCACTACGTGAATCAGACAATTCCCCTTCAGACAAAGTCTCCCTGCCTCCCACTTCAGAGCCCTGGGAGTGTACGTCGGAGATCGCCAACAAGGAGTCAGAAGTCGCCTGGACCACCTGGTCCTCTCTTCTACTACGTTTGCCTTGTAACACTGGCAACTTAGACAAAACTTCTGTAAGAGTAGATGACATAACTGCTGCCATATCCTGCAGAGTTAATTAGGTGGACGCAGTTGATGGCGCCTGAGCAGGTATTAAAGGCTGTGGCGCTTGGAGAGAAATTTGCGGCATATCCTGAGTCTCATCAAGTTGAGAAGCATCCTTAGGGTTATTTGCATTAAAGAAAATTTGTTCTTTAAATTGTAAAGCCCTCTCAGTACAGGAGGGACAAAATGTAAGAGGGAGTTCCACATTGGCAGCTAAGCACATAGAACAAGACTGTTCCAATAATTCAGTCATGATAACAAGAAAAACAAGAGCAAAAATTGGTCGTGTCAGATATAAGAATATAACAAAAATACTGTGTCTTTAAATTTGCAAAAACGGTACTGTACCTTTAAATTTTAAAATGACATAAATTTGTACTGCAATTGGAAACTATATAGTTTTTAACTGCAAAAAAAGGTAACAAGCAAGAAATAAGCAGTTGCTATATCCAATATATATGGTCTTAGGTTAATAGGCGCCTACCTCACACCAACCAGATGCCTCAAGAAACCACTACCAAAGTCCGCTTGCTGATCCAGCTCTTTTAAGCTAAACCAAGCGGACCTAGGAAGCAACCGGAGCCTTTCGTGCACAGGATCAGAATAACAAGTGCGCATCAAGTGTGCAAACATAGCCCCGCCCTTCGTGGGCGGTATACATACAAAAAAAGGGGCAGTAAGAAAATCAATGTCGGGTAAACCCGATCACCACATTTTACTCATGAGCCATATGATCTCCATTAAGTCATGCCGCATATAAATAAAGGATGAACAACCCTTTTTTACATCTCCAGCGTCAGCCTGCATAAGTAAACACCACTGATACTGTCATCGTTCTCAAAAACCCTGTTAGAGCAAACGGGTCACATACACTAACCCACTGACTTTACACACCAACTGTTTTTACACAGATCTTGAGGGAAAACAGGTAGGGATTAACAAATTTTGTCATAAGGGAAAACCGGTAGGGAATTAACACATAGTTTACCAGTTAGTTACCCCACTTAAACTGCAGCATCTAACGTCCAGTCTGTTCTGAGCCATGCGTTCCCCAGAAAACAAAAAGACTGTACATACCGTAGTGCTGATCTGAAGCTGTCCCCCACGATAAGAGGATTCTTTACATCACCTCCTGTAGATCTGTGGGGACAAATAGGGCCTTATGTGTCATCGTATAAGACCATCAGCAGGGCAGCACCAACATGGGGAGTGAGTGATAATGTAGAACTAAAACTCCTCAGTTCCCATTGCTGAAACATCTGATGCTCTACCCTGAGAGAAAATAGTACTCACTGGCACCATTTAAAAATAATAAACACTTGATTGAAGAATCTATAACTAACACCTCACTTTACCTCTTCCTATCACTAACACAGGCTTACCAGGAGGCGTAATCCCACAAGTAAGGATGAAATCCGTGGACTCATCATATCTTGTAAAATAAAGAGACTTTATTTTAGAGCTCTCCCATAATTATTACTATAAACTGATTGTCTAACAGGTTAAGAATTATACATTTTAACTTAAACTATGTGATGTATAGAAAATTAACCATAATATGAAATATGGAATCCTCTTTTTTTCAAATGATGAGCAATACACATCAGAGGACTGTGTTATGGATGTTTTTTACTGACTATGCCCAAGAATCAGACTTCAGCCTCTTGGCTCCATGATAGATCTATATTTCCTGTACTAATGATATTGTGGTGTGGAATGTGTTACATATTTTGTTTTAGTTCAGATTTACATTTTTTATTGGTCAATGCTCATAATTCTGTATCACCTAGATTACGAGTTTTGAGCGCTATAGGGAAATTAACGAACGCAACAAAAGTGGCATTATTTAACCCCCTATAGCGCTGCCATTACAAGTTTTAAAAAACCCGGCTTGTGCGGCGATATGGCTGTGTTGAGCTCCATACCACACACAAAAGCAGCAGTGTTTTGACGTGCTCGTGCACGCTTTCCCCATAGACATCAATGGGGAGAGCCGGCAAAAAAAAGTCTAACACCTGCGATCGCGGAAACAAAAGCTGATTGATGTCTATGGGGACAAAGAAAAGACAGTTGAACACCAAACATAAACCCTACGTCTAAACACCCCTTATCTGCTGCCCCTGACATCACAGACGCCTGCCTACAGTTATTAACCCCTAATCTGCCACTATCGATATCGCCGCCACCATTATTAACCCTAATCTGCTGCTCCCGATATCGCCGCCACTATACTAAAGTTATTAACCCCTATTCTGCCGCACCCCAACATCACCGCAACTATATTAAAGTTATTAATCCCTATTCCACCTCTCCCAATATCGGCACCACGTAAATAAAGCTATTAACCCCTAAACCTCTGGCCTCAAACATCACTACCACTAAATAAACCTATTAACCCATAAAACCGCCAGCCCCCCACTTCACAACAACCTAAATTAAACTATAAACCCCTAACCCTAACGTAACCCTAATCCTAATGTAACCCTAACGCCCCCTAACTTTAACATAATTAAACTAGATCTAAATTAACCTTACAATTATTAACTAAATAAACCTATTAACCCCTAAACCGCCAGTCCCCTCACATTACAACAACCTAAATTAAACTATTAACCCCTACCCCCAACCCTATCACCCCCTAACTTTAAAATAATTAAAATAGATCTAAATTAAATTTACAATTATTAACTAAATAATATTTAGTTAAAACTAAATACCTGTGAATAAAAACCTAAGCTAGCTACAATATAACTAATAGTTAAATTGTATCTAGCTTAGGTTTTATTTTTATTTCACAGGTAAGTTTGTATTTATTTTAACTAGGTAGACTAGTTAGTAAATAGTTATTAACTATTTGCTAACTACCTAGTTAAAATAAATACAAACTTACCTGTGAAATAAAACCTAACCTGCCTTACACTAAAACCTAACATTACAAAAAATTAAAAAAAAACTACCATTACAAAAAATAAAAAAACCTACCAATACAAAAATAAAAAATGAAATAACGAAATTATCCCAAAAAATAAAGATTATTCCTATTTCAATATCCTTAATTAAAAACCCCACCCCAAAATAAAAAAAAAGCCTAATCTAGAATAAACTATCAAGGGCCCTTAACCCCTTAATGACAGAGGACGTACCAGGTACGTCATAGGAAAAACTCCCCTTAGTGACAATTGACGTACCTGGTACGTCCTCTGCCTTTTGAAGTGCTGGGAGCGATCATGATCGCTTCCAGCTGCTTACAAGGGATTGTAGTGATGTCTCAATATTGAGACATCACTGCAATCCCCTATATTACCCACCGATGCAGAAAGGGCCACTCTGTGGCCCTCTCTGCATCGGCCATTGATGGCTAAACATGTGTTTACGTTGGTGGGTGGGAGCAGCTTCCATCGGCATGTTATACTGTTTGCCGTTGCCTCTCTGTTTGCGTGCGGGTGCGGCCGGGGGGCGTGTGCGCGCGTGCGCACGCAAAATGTGCATTTAAAAAAAACAAACATACAGATGAATGCTGATCTCTGTAGTTTAGTAAGGGATCTGGGAGGGCGAGGGATGTAGATTGTTGAGGGGGGCCAGCTACACTACAGAAAACCAATGCTTTATATGAAAAAGTTAAAAAACAAACATATTTGGGGGGCAAATTGGGTACTGGCAGACAGCTGCCAGTACCCAAGATGGAGGCAAATATGTAGAGGGGGTCCAGGGGAGTGTTAGAGAAATGTATGGGGGGGGATCAGGGAGGTTGTGGGGTAAGGGGGGGATCCATCACTGCAGACAGTATAAAAAAAAAAAAAAAAAAAAAGCTTTTTATTTCAGTACTGGCAGACTTTCTGCCAGTACTTAAGATGGCGGTGACAATTGTGAGGTGGGGGAGGGAAGAGAGCTGTTTGAGGGGGGTCAGGGGGGGATCAGGGGGTGGGATGTGTCAGGTGGGAGGCTGATCTCTACACTAAAGCTAAAAATTAACCCTACAAGCTACCTAATTAACCCCTAACTGCTGGGCATATTACAAGTGTGGTGCGCAGCAGCATTTAACGGCCTTATTATTACCAAAAAGCAACGCCAAAGCCATATATGTCTGCTATTTCTGAACAAAGGGGATCCTAGAGAAGTATTTACAACCATTTGTGCCATAATTGCACAAGCTGTTTGTAAATAATTTCAGTGAGAAACCTAAAATTGTGATAAATTTAACAGTCTTTTTTTTATTTGATCGTATTTGGCGGTGAAATGGTGGCATGAAATATACCAAAATGGGCCTAGATCAATAATTTGGGTTGTCTACTACACTACACTAAAGCTAAAATTAAACCTAAAAGCTCCCTACAAGCTCCCTAATTAACCCCTTCACTGCTGGGCATAATGCATGTGTGGTGCGCAGCGGTATTTAGCGGCCTTCTAATTGCCAAAAAGCAACGCCAAAGCCATATATGTCTGCTATTTCTGAACAAAGGGGATCCCAGAAAAGCATTTACAACCATTTATGCCATAATTGCATAAGTTGTTTGTAAATAAATTCAGCAAGAAACCTAAAGTTTGTGAAAAAATTTGTGAAAAAGTAAACAATTTATTTTATTTGATCGCATTTGGCGGTGAAATGGTGGCATGAAATATACCAAAATGGGCCTAGATCAATACTTTGGGATGTCTTCTAAATAAAAATATATACATGTCAAGGGATATTCAGAGATTCCTGAAAGATATCAGTGTTCCAATGTAACTAGCGCTAATTTTGAAAAAAAAAGTGGTTTGGAAATAGCAAAGTGCTACTTGTATTTTTTGCCCTATAACTTGGAAAAAAAGCAAAGAACATGTAAACATTGTGTATTTCTAAACTCAGGACAAAATTTAGAAACTATTTAGCATGGGTGTTTTTTGGTGGTTGAGATGTGTAACAGATTTTGGGGGTCAAAGTTAGAAAAAGTGTTTTTTTTTCAATTTTTTCCTCATATTTTATATATTTTTTTATAGTAAATTATAATATATGATGAAAATAATGGTATCTTTAGAAATTCCATTTAATGGTGAGAAAAACGGTATATAATATGTGTGGGTACAGTAAATGAGTAAGAGGAAAATTACAGCTAAACACAAACACTGCAGAAATGTAAAAATAGCCATTGTCATTAAGGGTAAGAAAATTGAAAAATGGTCCGGTCATTAAGGGGTTAAAAGGGCCTTTTGTAGGGCATTGCCCTGAGTTAAACAGCTAAGTTAAACAGCTCTTTTGCTACAAAAAAACACCCCTAAAAATATACAAAAAAAAACCGAAATTATCCAAAATAAAAAAGAATTACACCTAATCTAACAGCCCTATCAAAATAAAAAAGCCCACCCAAAATAAAAAAAAAAAACCCTAGCCTACAATAAGCTACCAGTGGCCATTAAAAGGGCTTTTGTGGGGCATTGATCTAAAGATATCAGCTCTTTTACCTGTAAAAAAGAAACACAAAGACCCCCCCCCCAACAGTAAAACCCACCACCCAACCAACTAATTCTAAAAAATCCTAAAATACCCATTGCCCTGAAAACGGTATTTTCATGGGCATTGCCCTTAAAAGGGCATTTAGCTCTTTTACTGCCCAGACCCTAAACTAAAAAATAAAACCCACCCAATAAACCCTTAAAAAAGCCTAACACTAACCCCCTGACAATCCACTTACAATTTTTGAAGTCCTGCTTGAACAATCTTCATCCCAGAGTTGAAGTCCTAATCCAGGCTGCGAGAAGTCTTAATCCAGACAGCCTCTTCAATCTTCATCCCGGCGGCGACGTCCTGATCCAAGCGGCTAGAAGTCTTCATCCAGACGGCGTCTTCAATCTTCATCCAGGCGGCATCTTCTATCTTGATCCCGGAGTCATGGAGCGGGTCCATCCTGAAGAAATCTGGCACGGAGCATCCTCTTCATATGGTCGCCGCCGTACACTGAATCTTCAATACAAATATAGAAAGAGGGAGCACCAGCTATAGGCTAAAGTATCAGATTAACAGAAAAATATTAAAATACATTTATTACATTCACATAAACTAGGGTACCCTATGTACATATAACAATTCGATTGAAAACAATTAAAAAATAGTTAAAAACAATAGAGTAAGTGCTACTCAGGAGAGAGGGGAATACCAAAACATATAAACACAAAAAAATGTGTATTAAAAGTCCCAAATGATATAAAAATTCTTAATAAGTGATGATATCCTTAACAAATGTCGTGTGTAACAGATCCGGTGCCCTTGTGAATTCAATTAATCCTTTGTGTATGATGGGGTATCCAAGAAATAAAAAATCAAAATAAAGAGGGTTGTCAAAAATATATTATTAAAAAATAAATATTGGAGGGAAGTGAATCAAGTGAAAAAAGTGAATAAGAAATCCAATAGGATCCAAAAATTGCATTACCTGTGAAAAACAAAAATCACATAGTGCAATAACGCTAATATGAATATAAACTTAATTGAAAATAGGCTTACCCTATATGTAAACTCGAGCAGTGCCTACTTATAACATGTACATCAACACGTTTCGGCCCCAAAGCTGGGCCTTTTTCAAGATGTCTACTGCTGGTGAAAGTATGGCTTAAATAGCCTATAGGGACCAATCAAGATGGGTGTGATTTCCCGCCTTAAATTGCCATTATATGTATCATGGCAATCCTCTAATGCCCTTAATAAAGATGGTGGCCACTGGCTCTTTTACTTCCTGTAATTTCCCGCCTTAAGATGCCATTACATGTATCATGGCAATCCTCTAATGCCCTTAATAAAGATGGTGGCTACTGACTCTTTCACTTCCGGTTGTGGCTCTGAGGTCACAGCCGGTTGCATGATAGAATTCTAGGACATGTAGTTCTGATATAAAAAAAGGATATTGATTTATTGTCAATTTATACTAATATGCTTGAGTCTACATTAAATCTAAAATAAATAAAAGCTACTAGTATTAGGGATTGTCCATATCGGTAGGTATATACCTCTAATGTAATTCACAATGTGAATACAATACGATAGAGTACAATTAAGAGTTTATACAATTGGATGAAAGGCAATGATCACTTTTTTCACTTGATTCACTTCTCTTCAATTTTTTTTTTATCATGTATTTTTGACAACCATCTTTATTTTGATTTCTTGAATACCCCATCATACACAAAGGATTAATTGGCTTCACAAGGGCACCGGATCTGTTACACAGGACATTTTTTAAGGATATCATCACTTATTAAGAGTTTTTATATCATTTGGGACTTTTAATACACATTTTTTTGTGTTTATATGTTTTGGTATTCCCCTCTCTCCTGAGGGGCACTTACTCTATTGTTTCTTGGATGGCGTCCCTTGCATTGAAAATTCAGTGTACGGCGGCGACCGTATGAAGAGGATGCACCGGATGTCTTCAGGATGGACCCGCTCCGCGCCTCCGGGATCAAGATAGAAAATGCTGCCTGGATGAAGACTTTTCGCCGCCTGGATCAGGACTTCAACTCCGGGATGAAGTTCGTTCAAGCGGGACTTCAAAAACTGTAAGTGGATCATCAGGGGGTTAGTGTTAGGCTTTTTAACATTTTTTTTTTGGGTGTTTTTTTTTTTTTTAGTTTAGGGTCTGGGCAGTAAAAGAGCTAAATGCGCTGTTAAGGGCAATGCCCATACAAATGCCTTTTTCAGGGCAATGGATAGCTTAGGTTTTTTTAGAATTTAGGTTTTTTATTTTGGGGGGTTGGTTGGGTGGTGGGGGGTCTTTGTGTTTTTTTTTACAGGTAAAATAGCTGATATCTTTGGGGCAATGCCCCACAAAATGCCCTTTTAATGGCCATTGGTAGTTTATTGTAGGCTAGTTTTTTTTTTATTTGGGTGGGCTTTTTTATTTTGATAGGGCTATTAGATTAGGTGTAATTCTTTTTTATTTTGGATCATTTCATTTTAATTTTTTGTAATTTAGTGTTTGTTATTTTTTGTAACTTAGTATTTTTTATTTTTTGTAATTAGATACTTTGTAATTTTTAGAGTAGTGTTAGGATTTTTTTAATGTGTAGTTTAGTTTTATTTAATTTGTAATTAGTTTAATTTTAGTTTAATAATTATATTAGTTTAAACTTAGTTTTCTTAATTTGACAGGTACATTTTAATTTAATTTAAGCTAGGGAAATTGTAATTTCAATATAAAGTTAGGGGGTTGTTAGGTTTAGGGGTAAATAGTTTAATTTAGTTTATTTCGATGTGGGAGGCTTTTGGTTTAGTGGTTAATAGTTTAGTTTAGTATATTTAGTTGTGAGGGTGCTTGCCGTTTAGGGGTTAATAGGTTTAGTATAGTGGCAGCGGTGTAGGGTTTAATAACTTTAGTATAGTAGGGACAATGTGGGCGGACAGCAGATTAGGGCTTAATAATATTTAAATAGTGTTTGAGATGCGGGAGGGCGGCGGTTTTAGGGTTAATAAGTTTAGTATAGTGGTGAGGATGTCAGGGAGCGGCCGAATAGGGGTTAATTATTTTTTTTTTAAAGTGGCGGCGATATCTGGAGCGACAGATTAGGGGTTAATATATTTAATTTAGTGTTTGCGATGCGGGAGGGCCTCGGGTTAAGGGTTAATAGATAGTTTATGGGTGTTAGTGTACTTTTTAACACTTTAGTTATGAGTTTTATGTTACAGCTTTGTAGCGTAAAACTCATAACTACTGACTTTAGATGGCGTTACAGATCTTGTCATTTTAGGCTGTAATGCTTGCTAAAAGGCTTGCGGTACTCCTATACCGACAGGGATAATGGCTGTGTTAGGGAAAATGATGCTTTATGGGCCACAACGCTGCTATTTGACTCATAACACAAAACTCGTAATCTAGGTTTAAGTATGATCTATTAATGTATTATTTTCATTATCTTTATATTTTTTAGAATTCTTCACATTGTTTGGTTTAATACTATAAATAGTTTTATGTTCCAGGGCTTGTAGGTGTTTTTGCTCTTTACAGCTTTTTATATCGTTATTAGCATGTAAGGTAATATTTTGTTATCTTTAACAATCTCTCTTGAAGCTCAAATGGAATTTTAACTGAAGTGTACTACATTATGTTTTTGAATTCTGGCCAGATATATTATTTTTATAGTTATGCAACCTTGTGGTCAGAAATTTTAGAAAATTGTGCATTGTAGTATCATGTGAAGTCCTTCCTTTAATTGTTAGTGAATTTATAAATAAAATGTATTGTACGACATTTCCCTGAGGTTCTGTGATCAGCAACATCATGTTCAAGCCAGTACACACATTATTTTGAGATAGAAATAGAATATAAATTGTCTTTTGTATGCTGTGGAACTAAACTAAATATAATGTAACTCATTTTGGCACAAGGAATTAGTTTTTATTTTTCTGTTTGGTTATTTATTACTATTTTGTCTGTTTTAAGCTGTTTATATAGTTCTGGGTGGGCTTTGAAGGGCCATTAAATCCAAAATTGGATTCCCAAATAGATAAACAAATACATGATTTAATTTATTAATTCAGAGATTAAACTAATTAATTATTGTAATTTAATTTGTGACAATGAAACAGCAATACAATGTACACTAATTATCTATTTTGCTTGCTTTTGCTGTAAAATACCTTGCTTTTGTTGTAAGAAATTACCTAGTTTGCAGGTTGTTGTAAACCGGTGTGTAAACAATGCTTAAAGGGCAATCAGCTCCTTAGTGCCCATTAAAAAAAGGAAAATACCCTAATCTAAAAAAAAAACACCCGCCAAAAAAAAAATAACACTAACCCCAAAAAAAGTACTCGCCATTCCTGAAGTCTGGAAATCCATCTTCTTCCAGGCCGAGCAAAGTCTTCATCTAGGTGGTGAAGATTTTCTTAAAAAAAGGGGGGGGGGGATATTTAATGTAAAGTGCCCAAAATAAATCTTAGGCTTAAAATCTAAAAAAATAAGCAAACATTAAAATACTGCTAAAATATTTGTTTATAAAAAAAAGGTAAGAAATTTTGCAGTATGTAATTGGATACACATATTATGTTATTTTACCTCAGTATTATTTCTACAATATATAAATGGTGAAAGACAAACACCCCATACAAATAATATATATAAAAAATACAATATTTTATTGAAAGAAGTAAAGAATAAATTATATATCTAAATCATGCATGATTAAAATAGATTACTTAGGTTGATACTAGTATCAAATTTAAAAAAATATGTTCCTTTAAACAATATATCCCTTTAAAATGTCTCTGGAGGATATTAAAAATAATTCAGAATCAGTATGCACAAATGATGTGCATGTGTGCGAGCAAAACAGTTCCTATATCAGATATTGTGCCACAGTTCGTTTGTTGTGATATATACAGCCTTCTCTTATGCGTAGATTTATATTTATCCTGACCTACTTGCGGTGTATGGTTTTCTTAATGGTAGTGTCTTACCTCAATCTCCTTATTTTTGTTTAAAACTTATCCGATTTATTCATCAGAGAGTAGGTCTATCGGTGAAGATTTTCTTCCAGGGCAGCACCATATTCCATCTTCATCCCAGTGGCGCGGAGGTGCAGTGGTGTTGGAACGGTGGTCGTGCAGACATCCGACGTGGAGGGTCCTCTTTATGCGATCGTCCACCACACACTGAGTTGAATAGCCAATAGGATTTAAGTAGCTCTCATCCTATTGGCGGATTTGAAAATTTTAGCCAATAGGAAAGCAAGGTACCCCAATATAAAATGGGTATCTTGCATTTAATCTATAGTGTGTGGCAGACGATCGCATGAAGAGGACCCTCCACGCTGGAAGTCTGGAAGATTGGGTGAAGATGGATCCGCCTGGAAGAAGACCTTCACCCCCGGGCTTCAGGAACCTTTGTCGGGGTTAGTGTTAGTTTTTTTTTGGGAGGTTACAAAATGCCCTTTTAAGGGCTATTGGTAATTTAGTGTTAGATTAGGGGGTGTTTTTATTTTAGATTGGCTTTTTTGTTTTTATAGGGGTATCCGATTAGGTGTTACCTATATGGGGGATTGGCGGTTTAGGGGTTAATAGGTTTTTTTAGTGTTGGCAATGCGGGGGCAGTGGATTAGGGGTTACTGCTTTAATTTAGTGTTGGTGATGTGGGTGGGGTGTGGATTAGGGGTTAATAGGTTTATTTAGTGTTGGCGATGTGGGTGTGGGCAGCAGATTAGGTGTTAATAGGTTTATTATAGTATTTGCAATGTGGGGTGGTGGTTTAGGGGTCAATAGGTAGTTTATCAGTGTTAGTGTACTTTGTAACATTTTTGTTATGATCTTTGTAAATCATTTTTGTTTTGCAAAATCCATAACTATTGGCTTTTGATAGCGGAATGGATTGTGGCAGTATATGCTATAACGCTAGCAGAATAGCTGGACCACAAAACCTGTAATACGGGTGAGCTGAATATTCCACTCTCAAAAGCCATTTTTTTAGTGCGGAATGGATCGTTGTGGTATAGGCTAAAATGCTAGCAGTATAGCCGTACCGCCGCAACTTGTAAAACGGGTGAGCTGACTATTCCACTTGCAAAGGCCAATATTACGGTATAGCCATACCGCACAACTTGTACTTAATGTTCCCTACAGAGGTTGGATTTTGGATTTTGCATTTAAGTATAACAAAATTGACTGACACAACTTTACAAACTACAGAGATATTGCTTAGATTAGTACACAAAGCCACTTTCAGTTAATCCTAAATGGACACAATCAATGGGCACAAGATATGTTATTGGTTTTGACAATTTGCATAATTTTTCAGTATACTCAGGAATTAGCTTTTTGGTCTTCCTAGGGAACATTGAAATAACTAGATTCTTAAAGGAAAAAGAAACAAAAATAAATAATTTAATTTGGAGTTTTATTATCCCTTTGAACATAAAACCCATTAAGTGTGTGAACGGTGCCACTAGGGTTGCGGTTTGTTAAGTTCCATGTAACCTTCACACTGCCAGAACAATAGAGCTAAAATATTGGGCGGTGGTGATTATCTATTCAGTTGGGCAGAACTAAGCTCACCTTTAAAAAAAACTTATCCCAACGGTTTTGAGTGTAATTAGATCCAAAATTAGGTGGCGCAAATTAATGCAGTTCTGTCTTTAGTGGTGTGAATATAAATAATGTCTCCCTATGGGTCCTATAATGTTCTCTCTACACACGTGTGCAAAAAAATCTCTAGACTAGAGTTCAACAATACAAACAAGAATTTATTAAATAAAGAATTTTAAAAAAAATATATATGTGATTCAATATGGCGGTCTATTCACATAATAACATTATGTATAATATAGAATTCTAAAACACCGGTGTTTTTCATATATTAAAAAGCTGTAAAAAACTGTAAAAAACTAAAAATAAGTAGTACAAACAAGCGGGTATATACGCAAGAATAAAAAGGTAACTCCTAAACCTCTAAACAAAGGACTGGCAGTTAATAAAACATAAATGGTTGCAGGTACCAATTATCAAGTGTCCGTTATATCAGCATAGGAACTGCACAGATATTGAAGGGTTTCGCAAGTATTTAACAGTTCCTTATAGGCTCATACTCTGGCAGACAGGGGTTACTATTCTTCCGTCACTAATATCGTATATGGAAACATGTGACAATTGTTTCTTAGTGTGGTATTTAAAACTCACAGCTTATATTATGTTGCTGTTATATTAGTTCTTAAGTTTCAGCGTCTCTGATATTTTACCAGGAGGTAAGTTACATACGGTTTCACGCTGGGTGTAGGGATTCCTTCCTTCGAACAGTGCACTGTTGACGTCCTCCTTCTGCTGTACAGAAAGGCCGGTGGAGTGCTATATCCTTTAGCCTCCGTTTACCAGCGGTGTATGTAAATGTCTCCTCGGGTTTCCGCTTCCCCAGTAGCAGGCCTTGGTGGTGATTCCGTGAGCTCCGATCCACAGCTTACTTCTGTCTTTGTGAGTTGTTTAACCCAGACTCTGTATTTGCTTTCACCGGTCTCCTCACTGTTTTCACAGCCGACAAAGTCCTCCTCTGGAGCTAAGTTGTTTGGCTCACTTCTCACTTTTTCAAATTCAAGTGATCAGGTTTCCGTTTCGGCGTTGCGCCTTTCTCAAGATACCTGATTGAACCACCTGCTGCCTATTTATCTGTGTTTTCCATGCTTCATCGCTTCAGCTTAACCCTTTATGTTCCTTTTTTCAATCCATTTATTTAGAATTTACCATAGTCTTAGTTCTTATGTAGTCCTTTGTGAAACCTTTTCTTAAAATTATTTGATTTGTTATTAAAAAACTTTTGGCTCCCTGGTTTCTCTTGCCATATAAGACATCACAAAAAATAGTTAATTCATATATTTAGTGCTCGTATTTGCAAATAATCTTCATTCTTTCATTATCCTTTGTTCAACCTAATACAGGGAAACTTGCTACAAAAAAAAGTTATTTAGATTTTTTAGATTTTCCTATGGAGTCAGTCTCCACGGTTCATGTTGATTAGAAGAATACATATATAAGTTTGGTTGTATAATATCCAAGCTTGTATATCTAGTATATAGTATATGTGGAGCATATTACATGTGCATAATATTTTCCTATGTGATTTTGTGCTTTTGTTGTACATATATGATAAGGTGATCTCCACCTTATAAGTACGAATAATTCGTATCTAAAAGTTCTAATGAAAAATTAAACAGATGTATAAATATGTTGGTTTGTACTCCCATGCTGTATCTACATCAGATGTCTCTTATTATTATATATAAATGACATATACTTAATCTTGCTACGATCTATACATACACTACATTACCATACCTAAATGGAATATTGTCCTTGATATTTTGATTACATGTTTACAGCTTACTTCTAGAGTATTGTATTCAGTAAGTGTATTATTTGTATTTTTTATATATTTTTCTTTTCTTTCAGAGTGGGAATAGAGTTTATTATTTCCTGTAATTTATCGATTTTATTTTCAAAAAGAAAATATATTAAATAGACATAAACAAGGCTAATTCGTTTTGGGGGTCTATATTATAGAGTTTAGATCCAATTCACTATTCAGTCCCTTTGGGAATAAGGTCCCCATTCTAAAGATAAGTTCAGCTTCCTTGTGGAGTAATTTTTTCTCCATATTCCCTCCTCTGTTATCTTCTCTTACCATTTTTATACCCCAATATGTTAATTCCTTTGGATTGCTCTTATGATGTTCTTTGAAGTGTACATATAGTCTCGTGTTGTCCTTACCCTGTTCTATGCACCAAATGTGTTCTCTAATTCGCTCCTTGAGATTTCTGCTCGTTTGACCCAAGTATTGCAATTTGCACGAGCATTGTAATATGTATATGACGTTATTGTCTGTACATCTTATTATGTCGTTAATTTTGAATATCGTATTATTACTTGTTGAAGTTACCTGATTTGTTTTATGGCTAAATTGGCAAGACTTACAATCATGACAGGGAAAGAAGCCTGTTAGTCGTTCCCCTTTTAGGTTCACTATATTATTGGTTGTTTTAGGTTTATATTCACTTGGTGAAAGTATATTTTTAAGGTTTGTTGCTTTCCTATATATTATATCTGGTGTTGGTTTGAGTTTTTTTACCAATAACCGGATCACTTCTGGCTAGATGCCAGTGTTTTTTATGGTTTGTACTTGTTTGTGTTGTGCTGAATATGTTGTTAGAAACGGTACCTTTAAAGTGTTGAAATCATTCTCTTCGGTTTGTTTCTGTTTATTGTCTTCTAATAGTGTTTCTCTATTTATTTCTCTGACTTTGTTTTTTGTATTTACGATTTGTGTTTTGTTGTAACCTTTTTCTACAAACCTTTCCTGTAAAATTAGTGCTTGTCTATCAAAGTCTGCAACGTCAGTACAATTACGTCTGATTCGTGAAAACTGTCCTTTCGGTATGTTTCTTTTCCACTTTTCGTGGTGACTGCTGTTATGTTCAATATAATTGTTGGCATCAACTTTTTTAAAAAATGTGGTAGTGCTTATTTTTATTGTCAATGATAGATATCTCGATATCTAGAAAACTAATGCGTTCTTTACTGCATTCAGTAAAGAACGCATTAGGGAGACATTATTTATATTCACACCACTAAAGACAGAACTGCATTAATTTGCTTCCACCTAATTTTGGATCTAATTACACTCAGAACAATAGAGCTCCCCGTGCTCCCCCACAGTAGCAGACAGCAGACAAAAACAAAAGAGCTAGGAAAAGTGGAAAGTGCAACAAAAAGTTGTAAGATGTTTGTTGATGGTGTAATTGCCTAGATACAGAAGAATGTAACTTGTCTTTCTTAAAGGGACAATATACACCATTTGTCATATAACTGCATGTAATAGACACTACTATAAAGAATAATATGTACAGATACTGATATAAAAATCCAGTATAAAACCATTTAAAAACTTACTTAGAAGCTCACAGTTTAGCTCTGTTGAAAAAGTTAGCTAGAACACCCAATGAATGTGTCTGTATAGCAAAAACTGCAGGCACTCCCCCCTCCACCTTCCTTTGCATATGAAAAAGACCAGGGGTGAGATTACATATCCGACGTTGCCCACAAAAGCCGGCGACAGTTTTTAGTCGTAACTAGCAATGCAATACACGGCACAGCATACAAGTTACGCCAGTAGATTTTACACTTTGCACGCAGTTTTAAATCCCATAGACTAACATAGACATTTTCATCTTGCCACCCATAGGCAGGCGCAGCAACCCTTGTGCAGTGTTAAAAAGCACCATAACTCCCTGGAAGGCCTAACAAACACCTAACGCATGTGCAATCACATACATTTCAACTGCAAATCTCAAATAGTTAAACCTTTTATCTGACCACTTTATTATTACAAACACCTATCCTCCCTCTGCAAGTGTGTCAAACCAATCACAAACAGCACAACCTCTCATCTGCAGCCTTAAAACACCTGACAATGCACACCCTCATTAACCACTATGTTTACCCTGCTTTACCTGCAATTTCTAAACAGACAGCATTGTGGTGCACAAGAGATGCTGGAAGGACTACAAGCTCCTGCTGCTGCTGCACCACCTGCTGTGGAGGATAGACCTGCTTGGGATGCTCTCCCTGCTGCTGAAATACCTGCTGTAGCTGATCTACTTGCTGCTGATGTCCTTGGTCATGGTACTGCGGCTGTCCTTCCTGCTGCTTCTGTTCCTGGTGCTGCCCCTGCAGCTGTTGTTGCTGCAGCTGGTCATAGGCCAGCAGGGCCTATAAGACATTGGCATCAGCAGAGGGGAAGAGCATGGGCACCAAGGATCACTGATTTAATGTTCTATCTTTTAAATTAACTTCCTGTTATGTCCCTTTAAGCACATGATGAACCTGTATTAATCAGAATACATATGTTACATAACAGGTGACGCAGGGTACTGCTGCAGACCATGGCTGTTGACCCCCTTGGCAGACCCCCTTACAGATCCACAACTCAGGTACCAGGAGGCCCACATTAGGACAAGAAATGTGATAGAAAGAAGCTTTGGCCTACTCAAAACCAGATTCAGCTGTCTGAATATGATGGGCAGAGCATTACAGTATAACCCCAACAAAGTGTGTTCCATGGTCAATGCATGTTGTATTCTACACAACATTGCTGTGGACACACGTATATTTGGGGACATTGAACCACAGCAAGATGAGAAGTTGGTGCCTGTACCTGAGGGTGTGGACAGGGGAACACTGAGGGGGAATGAAGTGAGGGACTTTGTCATCCGAGAAAACTTCACCTGTAAGTTACTTGTACATAAGCATAGAAACCCATTACATTCACATGTATTATGATGTTTGACTGTAGCTCACCAACCATTGCATGTGTATATATCATGTCTTGCAGAATTACATACTGCGGATTTCCATTGCATGAAAGTGAAAATACTACATCTCACTCCTTTTCCCTTAACCCCCCTAATTACTGAACATGTCTCATTGTTTAATTCATGTTTAGGTCACAATGATTTTCTAAATTTCATTCTGGAGAAGACTGGAAATTGATGTTACTACCCCATATTCACACCTTCTGTAAATACATCCGTATTATATATACCTATGTGTTCATTTATATTGGTTGTGAGATACATTGATTTACATCTTATAAGTAAATATTACTATATGTACCCTTCATACACAACTATGTGATGTGAGTTATAGTACAAGAATATGTCATAAGCATGATAATATTACCTGTTTTTTATTGCCAATTCAACACAGGTCATATTATCATTTTTTAACAATATTAGTGTAAAAAAACACACCTTACATGGATGTGTATGACAATTACATGGTAAATAATAAAGGACAATGTTTATGTGAACAATAAAAATATATTTATTTTTTTTTGGATGAGGGAGCTGAGCTGCCTGTAGGGGATTGCCTTGTTCTCCTTGTTCTAGCAGAGTCTGGTGTTTCTGGTGGTGCTGGCAACAGATGATAGGCTGGAGGCAGTGTCTTGCTGGTGTTTAAAGTGCTTAACCAACACACCCAAAAGTTGATTTTGTTCTTTTCATCTATTGTCTATCTGCATATCAGACTGAATTTGCATAATCTGTGACGGGTTCTGAACACTTGCACTTAACAATGCTGCAATGTCCCTCTGCAGCTCTATGCTACATCTGTGCAACCTCTCTTGGCCTCTGTGTAAGCTCTCAGTGCTCGTGATGAGCCTCCTCTGAAGTGTATTGTATTCCTCACCCAGGGGAGAATACAATACATCCACAGACTGTTGGGCAACAGGGATGGCAGTTGCTTGAGGGCCACGATGTTGGAGAAGAGGTGATGCTTGTGTATGTTTTTCTGGTGCTTGAGGTGCAGCTGTAGCTTCTGGTGCTTAACGTCGAGGTGCAGCTATAGCTTCCGCTGTATTTTCATCTGCAGATGTTGGAGCTTGTCCCAGGAAAGAAGATGGTGCAGCTCGTCTCAGGGAAGAAGATGGTGGAGCCCGTCCCAGGGAAGAAGATGGTGGAGCTTTCACAGATGATTGATATTCCCAATGATGAACAGTGTGTGACCACTCAGCTTCTTCAATAGGGACATTATGTGACATTGTCCGTGGGTAATATCCATGACTGACATGAGACTGTGATTGTGTTGTGGGGGGTGTAAATACATGGACCCTTTGTGGCTGTCTTGGCTCCCCCTTAAAACCAAAGGGAGGATATTCCTATGGCCATGAATGCTGCCAGGGATCATATGGCAATGTCGGTGTCATCACTCCCGGGTCCTCAACTGAAGCCATCCAACCATGCTCATGCCTGGGAGCACACTGTTCCTGCGGTTGCATGAAGACTGGTGGTGGGGGTGGTGGTGGTGGTGGCATGGATGTTTGTATCCTTGTGACAGGAGGTCCTGTGGAGGAGTTAAAGGATGAGAGGGATTAGTACAGTCAGATATATGTCCATGTGGGCATACAATGTACATTGATACATGCTAGGATTCACATATCAAACTCTATAACATGCATGAGCAACTGTGAGTTGGTCTATGAGTGATTTGAATAGGTGCAGTATACAGGGATGTGTTTCATACAATAGTTATGTGTATATGTCAATGATGAAATAATGTGTTCTTTAAGTGACGCTATGGTCACACAATTTACTTTTGCTTGATCTAGGCACAGAACCTGCTTTATAAAGCTAAACGTATTGGGATGGCTATAGTGTCCATTTAAGGAAAACTCTACATGTGGCTTGTGGCCTGTGTTACTCTGAGACATGTTAGTATTGCACTATTCCACCTCACATCATGAGTTGCATTGTGTTATGTAGCAGTAATGTCAAGTATAATTGTAGATGTTTTTGTTAGTACTCCAAATACCATGCTCCTCATCATGTACATGAATGTGTGATATTAAAGGATGTTGTATTGCAATTACATATAATACAGGTGTGTGGGATGTTACTCACCAGCATGATGTGCTGTGGTTGCAACCCCTGAGTCACAAGCCCCTGGAAGTCCACGGACTGCTGTGGTACTCAGGGACCCGCGTATCATCTCCTGCCATGTGTTGTACTCAATTTCCAGGGATAGCCCACGACCTGTTCCCTTCTGGTGGACTGCTTCCTTACCCATCTTCTCTTTGACCCACCTCTTGCAGTCATTCCACCTCTTTTTCAGGCCCTCTACAGTCCTCTTCTGCGGGGTCACGCTGTTGATGGAATCCTCTATCGCCATCCATGCAGTCTTTCTTTTTTTGGCACTGACTTGGACAACATTTTCCTCAAAGGAGAAGTTAGGACATCTCAGCCTCTCATTCTCCATGACCACTTGGCTTCCTCTCTGAGATGTCCCTGGCAGTGTGAGTTCCTCCCTATCCTCTCCCTCCTCCCCCCTTCTGTCTCCATGTGCACCATCTGTCCCTCTCCTGAGTGTGCCTGTTCTCTGGGACTCTCTGGCATCTCTCCTCCCATCATCCCTTCTGGCTCTCCTTCTCCCCACTACAATTACTCCCTGTCAGGGGACCCACTGCTTCTCCTGTCCTCTCATATCCTCCTCTCCCTGCCACTACTCTCCCCTCCTCCCCTCTCCCCTCCTCCCCTCATCCCTAACTCTCCCTGCCATCCTCACACTACACACAATCCCACTCACTCCCAGTTCAGTCACACAGAATCACAACCAAACACTCAGCCTATCACACTATAAAAATAAAATTAAATATGTGAGGTGTTAGGAAAAAAAAGTGTGGTGTATTTGCATATGTATGTATGTATGCAATGTGTGTAGTATGTGTAAGTAAGTGTATAAATTATACTCAATCCACCAATGCGACCTAACTAATTATATTGTTTGCGCCTCTCTCTCTACTCTAACTAAATCCTCCACTCCTGGGCCGTTAGTTGTAGCTTAATGAACAATCCAAACACACGCAAGAAAATAGCAGTCGCGCATGGGTTTATATAGGGATTCTGAATTGCGTAATTACGTGTCGCTTTTTTCTTTAATTCTGGTTTCGTTTTTACATGCAATATCCTCATTTACTTAAACTACTCTTTATTAACAATTTACGCGGACATAATACTGGCATAAGTTACTGGTAACGGCAAAAATCTGTATTTGTGCACATTTCTGAACATTGCCAGTTTGTCCTACTTATGCCAGTCTAGTATCTGATGGCAGGGTGCGTTTATGTTGTTGGAGTTGTTTCTTGGAGCGGTGGTGGATCGCTTCTTTTGAACGGCACCTGCTATCCTGTTTATTGCCTTGCTTGCTGACGTCAACTGACTTTATAAGGGGGTGTGTTTCTTGCAGCATGTAGATCAGTACATTGTTTTACAGCTTCACGGAGGGAGGATATTTTTTCTGAGCGCTGCCCTGAAGTTTGTCTTTAGTATCTGGTGGCACAGTATATCTGATTCCCCGTTGTGTAAGGTGAATTTACGGGCGACACAGGTTTCAGAAGCCTACGCCGCAAATGTAATCTCGCCCCAGGGGTCCAGTCCTACAAAAAAAAGTGTGGGCACTCACAACAAACTTCTACTCCCCTCACTATTAATATTTTTTTATACATACACACACTTACACACACTGTATTTATATGTATAGGATCTATTCACTCTGGTTAATGAAAGCAAATTAAAATTAATGAAGTGCTAAATGGTTGCCTCTTGGCCTGAGGATTGACACCCATGGTTACATTTTTACATGGCAGTGGTGACATTTTTAGGGGCATTTGTAAATAGATAATGTTGAATAATCCAAAAAGCTAAGAGCCTTAGTAAAAATTTAGGAGATGTTTCTCCCTGGCTCTCAGGATGTATAAGGCTCTGTAATATAAACATCTGATATCATGATCAGGGCCGGACTGCGAAAAAAAAAAACGCCCTGGAAAATAAAAAGACCAGCCCTATTTTCCATTGAGTCTGTAGAATGCACATGCCCGATTTTTCTCAAAGGGGATTACTGGGATACTCCTTCCCCAATATTTCTTTTAGAATTAAATTATATTACTTTGCATTCAATAAAAATGCCAGATTGATGTTATTTATGCACCCTACAACCCAATTGCATCCATTAATCACCACTTTAAATTGTAGCTTTCCAGCCCAAGATGCCACAGCCCACCGGGAAATCTCCTGGTATCCTGGTAGATCAATCCGGCCCTGATCATGATCTTGATAAGGTTTGTGTGTGCACTCACTCTACAATAAGAAACAATGATATTTACCTAGATTACAAGTTTTGCGCTATAGAGGGTTTGAAACAAATGCAACAAAAGTTGCGTTATTTCACCCTCCATAGCGCTGCCATTACAAGTTTTGAAAAAGCCACCTCGTGCTTGCGATATTGTTGTGTTGAGCTCCATACCGCACAAAATACAAGCGCTGCTTTGAGGTGCTCGTGCCCGCTTTCCCCATAGACATCAATGGGGAGAGAGTGTTAGAAAAAAAACTAACACCTGCGATTGCGGAATGAAAAGCTCTGTAACGCAGCCCCATTGATATCTATGGGGAAAAAAGTTACATTTAAACCTAACATCCTAGCATAAACCTCGAGTCTAAACACCCCTAATCTGCCCCGACATCACCGGCACCTACATAATGTTATTAACCCCTAATCTGCCACCCCGATATCTCCGCCACTTAAATCTAACTATTAACCCCTAATCTGCCGCTCCCAATATCACCTCCACTATACTAAAGTTATTAACCCCTATTCCGCCGCACCTATATCAAAGTTATTAACCCCTATTCCGCCGCTCCGCTCAACTAGTTATATTGTAGCTATCTTAGGTTTTATTTTTATTTCACAGGTAAGATTGTATTTATTTTAACTAGGTAGACTAGTTAGTAAATAATTATTAACTATTAACTAACTACCTAGTTAAAATAAATACAAACTTACCTGTGAAATAAAACCTAAGCTGCCTTACACTAAAAGCTACCATTACAAAAATAAAAAACCTTCCATTACAAAAAAAAACAAAACACTAAAATTACCAAAAATAAAAAAAACTTACCATTACAAAAAATAACAAATTAAATTATCCAAAACAATAAAAAATATTCCTATTCTAATACCCTGTTTTTTTTAAAAAACAAAAAACAAAATAAAAAGCCCTAATCTATAATAAACTACCAAGGACCCTTAAAGGGGCCTTTTGTAGGGCATTGCCCTAAAGAAATCAGCTCTTTTTCTAAGAAAAACAAGCACCCCTATCAGTATACAAACCCCTACCCCCCAAAACCACAAAATAAAATAAAACCTAATCTACCCATTGCCCTGAAAAGGGCATTTGTATGGGCATTGCCATTAAAAGGGCATTCGGCTCTTTTGCTGCTCATTAAAAATAAAAAATGGCTATTCTAAAAAAAAAAAAACACCCCAAAAAGAAAAAGATTCCTATTCTAATACCCCGTTTTAAAAAAACCACCCCAAAATAAAAGAACCCTAATCTAAAATAAACTACAAATAGCCCTTAAAAGGGCCTTTTGTAGGGCATTGCCCTAAAGAAATCAGCTCTTTTTCTAAAAAATAAAAACAAACACCCCCTAACATTACAAAGCCCCACCCCCCCAAACCCACAAAATAAAAAAACCTAACTAAAAAAGCCTAATCTACCCATTGCCCTGAAAAGGGCATTTGTATGGGCATTGCCCTTAAATGGGCATTCAGCTCTTTTTCCTGCCCTTAAAATGGCATTCAGCTCTTTTTCTAATAGCCCAAACCCTAATAAAAAAAAAACCACCCAAAAATACCTTAAAAAAACCTAATACTAATCCCTCTTTAGGTACTCACAGTTGCTGAAGTCCGACTTGAACAATCTTAATCCCAGCGGCTCCATCTTCATCCAGGCGGCTCCATCTTCATCCATGCGGATCCATCTTCATCCATCGTGGGACCAGCATCTTCTTCATCCCTGCGGAGGCGGATCGGTCGATGCGCAGAGGCAGAGGTCCAAGGCGGAGGTCCAGGCGGAAGTCCATTGATCCGACGTGGAGGTCCTCTTCATGCGATCATCTGCCGCACATTGAGGATTCAAATGCAAGGTACCCCTTTTATACTGGGGGTACCATTGCGTTCCTATTGGCTGACAAATTTAAATCAGCCAATAGGAATTAGAGCTGCTAAAATCCTATTGGCTGTTCAAATCAGCCAATAGGATTTAAGCAGCTCTCATTTCTATTGACGGATTCAAATTTAAAGAAAGAAATGCAGCATCAACAATATAGCCAGTGCAGGCCGACATCCTGGCACTAAAACACACAGAGAAAGAAAGAAAAAAACAGATGGGGAAAGTCTTTCATGATGTTAGAGAAAGTCCCTTTCAGTAACTAATGTGCCTTCTGGGGCAGAGAATATGTTGAATTATCTATCCTAAAGAGTTCCCAGGCACTCAAGATGCCAAGGGAGATATGGATGGCTAAATATATTGGATACACATGAACGTTAATAAATGTGCTCTTGATAGAACTCCATCAACTTGCATTCATCTTGTTTTGCCTACTCAAATATTTTTTTTATCATCCATATAAATGAGAAGAATTTAGGCTTAATTAATTTAATGAGTGAAAAGGTCAAGTAGAAGCTATTTAAATTTAACTTAATACAGCATTAATATTTGTGTACTTTAACTACTGCTTATTGGCTGCTAGACACTTCCTGAAGATTCTCATTTGATTAATAGGTGCAAATTCTTATTGTACAAATACATATTAGCAGGAAGTACCTATCAGCCAATGAGAATTAGCAGAACATACCTGACAGCCAATAAGTAAAATAGGATATATACAATTGCTTATGTAAACCACTGTGTAGTTTAATAAAGAAGATACCAATTTTTAAACCTATTTTGGGAGCAAGGACTTTGTTTATTTCCTATCTTCACAGCATACTAACAGGAAGTTTATGAGGATCAAGTAGCCATGTGACCATTTAGACAGCAGCCCAGATATCCGTTCTTAAAACTACCAAACATGAAGACATGTGCATGCAACTAGCAAAATACCTTTCTTCCTTTTAAGAAAAAATAATGTACATATTTGCTGTACTTACATCATGTAATCAAGTATTGTATGTCAATCTATCCCTTAGGATTTGCCAGAAGAGGGTAGATTAAAATATTGATTATTATTTTAAATTACAATAAGATGTGCCTTCCTCTACATATATCTCTTCAATCAATATAAAGTGTAGAATCTGATAACTTTTTGACTTCCAAAAAGCAACACCAGATGTTCAAAATAGTCTTAAGATTTGATGCAACTTTCCATATGAAACTGTAACATTAAAAGCAAACATTGCCTTAGAGTATATCCCTAATACTGAATACATTTTTTTTTATTGTCTAGTGTTCTCTGCACAAATCTTTTATGACATAGCTTGAAGAGAATATTATTATTTTCAGAAAATATATGTTGAGCTCTTCAAAGAATTAGGCACTGTTTCAATTAAACAGTACAGGAAACAGAATATCCAGTGCTGAATACCTTAGATAATTGATAAGATGCACAAACCATGTGTTCACTTAATCACTTAATATTCTTTTTACGTCAATCAAATGTCTGCATTTTGTGGAAATTATATAATATTCCAATAAAGTAAACCCAAGAAGATAAAATGATTATAGATAATGATTAGAAGTCTGCAAAGTTCATGAGTTATCTCCAGCTTTTCTTGTATCTTTATATTCTCCAGTTTCACCAGTCCCTATGTTATCCTGCAAAGCTGATTCACTAAAGCTCACTCATCTTCCAACTCTTTAGCAAATCAGCTGCATAGAATAACATAGGAAATGGTGATGCTAGAGAGGTTTGTGAGGCTGTGAATGTGAAGAGGTCCTTCTGGATGGAGGGGTCTTTTAGTGAATTTAGCAGCTTATTTTTTACATATGAAAGTTCAGAGGAGAATTGCCTGGTATTTCGGGGCTGGACTGACCTTAATTGGCAGGATCAGACTGATATACTTCAGGAAAGTTTTCTTCTGTGAAAAGCACACTGGTCTAAAAGAGGCTGCTTCCGGGTGGTAAATCGCCATAGAACAAGCCACTGAGCTGTTGTTCGTTCCTGGTAGAGCGCTTCTCTCTTTGTATGCAAATTATTAGGACCCTGGGGAAGTCTCCCTATGGGTGATGGGGGAAACCAGACGTGGACTCCTTGCCCAGTGTGCTTAGAGGAATGCGGCTGCACCTCATTGACGAGGCCCATAGAAGGCCGAAACGATCGTCTGGGGTTGTCATGTTCCTTGTTCAGAGGAGAATTGCCTGGTATTTCGGGGCTGGACTGACCTTAATTGGCAGGATCAGACTGATATACTTCAGGAAAGTTTTCTTTTGTGAAAAGCACACTGGTCTAAAAGAGGCTGCTTCCGGGTGGTAAATCGCCATAGAACAAGCCACTGAGCTGTTGTTCGTTCCTGGTAGAGCGCTTCTCTCTTCGTATGCAGGTTTTAATTAATGTTTATTAACTTTAATATGTTAGTTGTTTAGCTTAAAAATTATAACAGAAAGTAATCCTTTAAATTAAGAGTAACACATTAAAATGATACCTCAATAAAAATACAATATTTTCTTGATAAACAGGAGCTAACTTCATGAAATTATGATAAAGTTGGTTATAACTTTACTCTTGAACAGATTTAGGAAGTTCAGTCTGGGGAAATTTATACTGGGAGCAATTCACTGTGAGTTTTGTCAAATCTCCAGTCTCTTTAAAAGTGACCTCATACACACAACGGTATGTTGTAATCTTAACAGCATTTTTTAAAAACTTGTAACTTTCATGATTCAGATAACATATTTGCTTCATTTTCTTGGTATTCTTTGTTGAAGGAGCAGTGGTAAGTTAAGTGTTGTGCTTGTGCACAACTCAAAATACCTTTTTAAAAAACATAATTTATGTAAGAACTTACCTGATAAATTCATTTATTTCATAGTGGCAAGAGTCCATGAGCTAGTGATGTATGGGATATACATACCTACCTGGAGGGGGCAAAGTTTCCCAAAGCTCAAAATGCCTATAAATACACCTTCCACCTCACTCATACTTCAGTTTAACATATAGCCAAGAAGTGAGATGTAAAAAAGGAGTAAAAAGCATACAAAAAAGAGGAACTGGAAAAATAATGTGCTTTATACAAAAAAAATCAAAACCACAAAAAATAGGGTGGGTCTCATGGACTCTTCCCACTATGAAAGAAATTAATTTATCAGGTAATCTCTTACATAAATTATGTTTTCTTTCATGTAAGTGGCAAGAGTCCATTAACTAGTGAGGTATGGATATAATACCCAAGATGTGGAAGTCCACGAGTCACTAGAGAGGGAGGGATAAAATAAAAACAGCTAAATCCACTGAGAAATTAAATCCAAAAAAATAATTGTTTTCTTAAAAATGTCAGAAAAAGTTAAATCAAAAAGGCATTAGAATCAAACTGAGACAACTGCCTGAATAACCTTTCTACCAAAGGCTACTTCTGAAGAAGCAAACACATCAAAATGTTAAAATTTAGTAAAAGTATGCAAAGAAGACCGACTTGCTTCTTTGCAAATTTAATCAACTGAAGCTTCATTCTTAAAAGCCCAAGAAGTGGCAACTGATCTAGTAGAATGAGCTGTAATTCTCTAAGGCGGAGACTGCCCCCTCCAAATAAGCTTTGTGAATCAAAAGTTTTAACCAAGATGCTAAAGAAATGGCAGAGGCTTTCTAACCTTTCCTAGAGCCAAAAAAAATAATGGTGGAACACCAAGAAAAAAAAGGTTTTTCCAAACCCGATGATACTTTTTCCTGGAAACAGACTTACAAGTCTGTATCATAGTGATAATCACTGAGTCAGAAAAACCTGTATGACTAAGCACTAAGCGTTCAATTTCCATACCATCAAATTTAGAGATTTGAGATCCTGATGGAAAAATGTCTCTTGAGACAGAAGGTCTGGCCTTAAAGGAAGTGGCCAAGGTTGGCAACTGGGCAGTCTTGAAAAAGGCCTGTGAGAGGCCGAAACGCATTGACCAAGCATCTGGTAAGCCTTATTTCTACATCTAGATCTACTTTGAGCATACTACACTATATTGATTATCTTTAACAGATAAATCCAGGTAGGAGCAGATCTTTCACAGATAAATCCAGCTAGAAGCAGAACATCAACTGAAATCTCTGGATTTCCAAATGTGGTCGCAGCACTAACCCTGCAGCACCCAGCTGCACTAATCTTGCAACACCCAACTGAACCTTGAGAAGAATTTTTCATTCACTAACTTTTATAACTTAGACTTATATTGCCCCTACAAATGTATTTATCCTAACTTCAATACATTTGTTCATCTTTTTTCATCAATGGCATCTTTTGGCAATTTCTGCTAAAAAAAAAATTCAATTTTTTTTCACATTTTTACATTTTTGTATTTTTATCCTTTGTTGAAGGATTATCCTTTCCCCCCCCCACTTTTTTTTCACTCCCCCCCCCCACTATTTTGCACTATTTTTTGAGCTTTCAGTCACATCCCCTTTTTTCTCCTACACCATCACTTATGAGGGATCATCTATAACATAACTATATTGGACTCTACCTAAGTATATGCTTGGAAAATCTACATCATATTTTCACTGAACCTGGGATTACAGGCTACATCCATATATTTTTAGAGTTCCTTATTGACAGCAGGAGGTCAAGACAGCTGGAGCATATAGGATTACACAGGCGCTAGGTATATATTCCACCAATTGAAAAAACACATCTGGATGGATAGACCACTCTCCCGGGTGTAAAGTCTGACGACTGAGATAATCCGCTTCCCAATTGTCTACTCCTGGGATATGAATCGCAGAAATTTGACAAGAGTTGGATTCCACCCAAGAAAGTATCAGAGATACCTCGTTGATTGCTGAAGGACTGCGAGTCCCCCCTTGATGATTGACATATGCCACTGTAGTGATATTGTCTGTCTGGAATTGAATATAAACTTCTCTCTTCAATAGAGGCCAAGCCTGAAGAGCTCTGAAAATAGCACAGAGTTCTAAAATATTGATTGGTGCGGTCAGAGACCCCCAGACAGCTCCCTAACCTGTAAGACTTGCATTTCTTGTGATCACAGTCCAGGCAGGACAAACAAAGGAGGCCCCTTGAACAATAAGGTGACAGTTTAACCACAAAGACAGAGATTGTCGAATGTTGGAACTTAAGTATATCAACTGTGATATCATAGTATAATCCCTGCACCATTGGTGCAACATGCAAACCTAAAGAGGTCTCATATGAAAATGAGCAAAGGGGATCGCATCCGATGCTGCAATCATGAGACCTAAAACTTCCATGCATATAGCCATAGACTGAAGGTTTAGACAAGCTAACACTAACTTCATTTATCTCTTTTCTGTTAAAGAAAGAGTCATAGACACTGAATCTATCTGGAAACCTAAAAAGGTGATCTTTGTCTGAGGAATCAAGAAACTCTTTTGTAAATTGATCCTCCAACCATGTCTTTGAAGAAACAACACAAGTTGTTTCATGTGAGATTCTGCTAAATAAAAAGATTAAGCTAGTACCAAGATATCGTCCAAATAAAGAAAACACTGCAATACCCTGCTCTCTGATTACAGATAAAAGGGCACCGAGAACCTTTGAAAAGATCCTCGGAGCTGTTGCTAGACCAAATGGAAGAGCAACAAATTGGTAATGCTTGTCTAGAAAAGAGAATTTTAGAAACCGATAGTAATCTAAGTGAAACGGAATATGAAGATAAGTGTCCTGTTAGTGTCCTTGCTGAACAAAAGGCAGAATAGTCCTTATAGTCACAATCTTAAAACTTGGGACTCTTACAAAACAATTTAAAGTTTTCAGATCCAGAATTGGTCTGAATGAATCCTCCTTTGGGACAGTGAACACATTTGAATAAAAACCCAAACCCTGTTCCTGTTGAGGAACTGGAACAATCACCCATGAAAGCTCTAGGTCTGAAACACACTTCAGAAAAGCCTGAGCCTTCACAGTGTTTGCTGCAACATGGGAAAGAAAGAATCTTCCCATGGGAGGTCTTATTCTGAAACCTATTCCATACCCCTGAGAAACAATATCCTGAATCCACTGATTTTGGACAGAATCTGCCCAAATGTCTTGAAATAATTTTAGTCTGCCCCCCACCACTTGAACTGGATTGAGGGCCGCACCTTTATGCAGTCTTAGGGGCTGTTTTTGGTTTCTTATAAAGCTTGGACTTATTCCAATTTGTGGATGGTCTCCAACTGGAACCAGAGGCCTTAGGGGAAGGAGTGTTTTTTTGTTCCTTAGACTGAAAAAAAGGAACAAAAATGATTGGGAGTTTAAAATTTACCCTTAGCTTTCTTATTAGGAGGCAGAAAAACTCCCTTACCCCCAGTGATAGTGGAGATAATAGAATCCAATTGAGAACCAAATAAATTATTACCCTGAAAGGATAAAGATAGTAATCTAGATTTAGACACCATATCAGCATTCCATGATTTAAGCCATAAAGCTCTCCTAGATAGAATAGCTAAAGACATAGATTTTATATCAATCTTAATAATATCAAATATAGCATTACAAATGAAATGATTAGCATTTTGAAGTAGAAGAACAATGCCAGTTAAATCAGGATCCAATAACTGCTGTGCTAGACTGTTCAACTAAAAAGTCGAAGCAGCAGCAACATCAGCTATAGAGATAGCAGGTCTAAGAATATATCCAGTATGTAAATATGTCTTCCTAAGATAAGATTCAATCTTCCTATTTAAGGGATCCTTAAAAGAAGTACTATCTTCCATAGGAATTGTAGTACATTTGGCAAGAGTAGAAATAGCGCCATCAACCTTAGGGACTTTCTCCCAAAGCTCTAAATTAGACACAGGTAAAGGATACATTTTTTTAAACCTAGAAGAAGGATTAAAAGAAGTACCAGGCTTAGACCATTCCTTAGTAATCATATTAGAGATAGCATCTGCAATAGGAAAAACTTGAGGAGTAACCTCAGAAGTCTTAAAAACAGAATTCAAACATTTGCTATTCTTGTTATCAAGAGGACTAGATTCCTCAAAAAGTAAACAATACTTCCTTTAACAAAGAATGGATATATTCCATCTTAAAAAGAAAGGAAGAGTTATCAATTTCAGAGTCTGAAGTAGGATCCTCTGAGCCAGAGAAGTCCTCATCAGCAGACAATACTTCAGTATGCAGTTGGTCAATACAAACTTCATCAGAATTATGAGAAGTAGGAAGAGACCTTTTACGTTTATTTGAAGGCGGAATAGCAGTCATAGCCTTCTCTATGGCTGCAGCAATATAATCTTTTATATCAACAGGAATATCATGTACGTTTGACTGTGAAGGTACAGTAGATGTATTTGTACTTATAGAAACTTTATCAGCATGAAACAATTTCTCATAACAAGTGCCACATACTTGAGCTGAAGAAGGAAGATCAGCCAATTTACAACATACACACAGCTTTGGTAGATTTGTTTTCAGGCAACTTGGTTCCTACAGTAACATCAGAGGCAGGATCAGTTTGAGACATCTTGAAAAATGAAACAAAAACGAAAAAATAACATTTAAACAAAATATCCAATTTCCACAAAATAGCAGTTTCAGGAATGGGAAAAAATGCTTTTATGAAAAACAAAAACAAATATCATAGCCATCTGTAACAAATGAAAGCAGAGAGCACAATAGGGAGAGAATTAATAAAACTTTTTTTGCGCCAAAAATTACGCTAACAAAGATGCTAAGAAAAAACTTTTGGTGCCAAGGTTAACAGGAAATGACACAATTCGTGTCATAACAGGTGCGACTTCGCGCCAAAAAAATTGCGTCATCAAAGACGCAAGAAATGACGTGACTCGCATCACAACAAACGCAATAAAAATAAGTATTTTGCGCCATTGTGAGCCTAATTTGCGCGTAAAAATTTGAAAAAACAGACCAAAGTTACAACTAGCTGAAACCTCAGGTAAGAAATAAATATACTAAATTTCTCCCAAACATAATTTTCCATGCTAAAACTGTTAGACTTCAAAGGGAAGTAAACATAGACCTGACTCATGGCAAATATATGCAATATATATTTAAAACTTTAAAAATATAAAGTGTCAAACATAGCTGAGAGTGTCTTAACAAAAGATATATAATTACCTGAAGACACCCATAGCAGACAGCCAAACCAGAAACATATCAGCAGAGGTAATGGTAAAGGAAAATAATGCCGATCTGGAAAGGGAGGTGGCAGTTGAATCCCCATCACTGAATTTACAGAGAGCCTTAGAATAGATTTCCCATAGGTGAAAACATGGCATCATCAGGCAAATACTCCCTTCACATCCCTCAGACAAACACTGTACTTTGAGAGGAACTGGGCCTCAAAAGACTTAGAAGCGCCTTTCACAGAAGAAATCAAGCACTACTTGCTTCACCATCCTCCAACGAAGGCAAAGTTTGTAAAACTGAAGTATGAGGGAGGTGGGAGGTGTATTTATAGGCATTTTGAGGTTTAGGAAACTTTGCCCTTTCCAGATAGGAATGTATATCCCATACGTCACTAGCTCATGGACTCTGGCCACTTACATGAAAGAAAGTAGAGCTTTTTGAGACCTGAAGTAAACAATTATTACGTTAGTTTGCTGAACAAAGTACGTGAAAATGCTATGAAATCAATGGATTTAAAGGGACATGAAACACAAAATGTTTCTTTCATGATTCAGATGCTGTTCCGATCAGCCAATAGAATGCGAGCTCAATCTGATTGGCTGATTGGATCAGCCAATCGGATTGAACTTGATTCTGATTGGCTGATTCCATCAGCCAATCAGAATTTTCCTACCTTAATTCCGATTGGCTGATAGAATCCTATCAGCCAATCGGAATTCGAGGGACACCATCTTGGATGACGTCCCTTAAAGGAACCTTCATTCTTCAGTTGGACGTCGGAAGAAGAAGATTGATCCGCGCTGGAGGTCTTCAAGATGGAGCCGTTCCTCATCGGATGAAGATAGAAGATGCCGCTTGGATCAAGATGGTTGCCGGTCCGGATCTCCTCTTCTTCCCGGATAGGATGAAGACTTTGGAGCCTCTTCTGGACCTCTTCAGCCGCCGCTTGATAGAAGATTTCAGCCGGATGATGGATCGCCAGCCCCCGCTTGGGCTTGGATGAATATTTCGGAGCCTGGAGCGATCGGTGAACCTGGCATGGTGAAGATAAGGTAGGAAGATCTTCATGGGCTTAGTGTTAGGTTTATTTAAGGGGGGTTTGGGTTAGATTAGGGGTATGTGGGTGGTGGGTTGTAATGTTGGGGGGGGGTATTGTATGGGTTTTTTTACAGGCAAAAGAGCTGAATTATTTGGGGCATGCCCCGCAAATGGCCCTTTTCATGGCTGGTAAGGTAAAAGAGCTTTGAACTTTTTTAATTTAGAATAGGGTAGGGCATTTTTTTATTTTGGGGGTCTTTGTTATTTTATTAGGGGACTTAGAGTCGGTGTAATTAGTTTAAAATTGTTGTAATATTTTTCTAATGTTTGTAAATATTTTTTTATTTTTTGTAACTTAGTTCTTTTTTATTTTTTGTACTTTAGTTAGTTTATTTAATTGTAGTTATTTGTAGGTATTGTATTTAATTAATTTATTGATAGTGTAGTGTTAGGTTTAATTGTAACTTAGGTTAGGATTTATTTTACAAGCAATTTTGTAATTATTTTAACTAGGTAACTATTAAATAGTTCTTAACTATTTAATAGATATTGTACCTGGTTAAAATAAATACAAAGTTGCCTGTAAAATAAATATTAATCCTAAAATAGCTACAATATAATTATAATTTATATTGTAGCTATATTAGGGTTTATTTTACAGGTAAGTATTTAGTTTTAAGTAGGATTAATTTATTTAATAAGAGTTAATTTATTTTGTTAGATAAAAATTATATTTAACTTAGGGGGGGTGTTAGTGTTAGGGTTAGACTTAGCTTTAGGGGTTAAAAAATTTATTAGAATAGCGGTGAGCTCCGGTCGGCAGATTAGGGGTTAATGTTTGAAGTTAGGTGTCGGCAATGTTAGGGAGGGCAGATTAGGGGTTAATACTATTTATTATTGGGTTATTGAGGCGGGAGTGAGGCGGATTAGGGGTTAATTCATTTATTATAGTAGCGGTGCGGTTCGGTCGGCAGATTAGGGGTTAATAAGTGTAGGTAAGGTAGCGGCGACATTGGGGGGGCAGATTAGGGGTTAATAAATATTATGTAGGTGTCGGCGATGGTAGGGGCAGCAGATTAGGGGTACATAGGGATAACGTAGCTGGCGGCGGTGTACGGAGCGGCAGATTAGGGGTTAAAAAAATTTAATAGAGTGGCGGCGGTGTGGGGGGCCTTGGTTTAGGGGTACATAGGTAGTTTATGGGTGTTAGTGTACTTTAGAGCATAGTAGTTAAGAGCTTTATGAACCGGCGTTAGCCCAGAAAGCTCTTAGCTCCTGGTTTTTTTCTGCGGCTGGAGTTTTGTCGTTAGATTTCTAACGCTCACTTCAGCCACGACTCTAAATACCGGCGTTAGAAAGATCCCATTGAAAAGATAGGATACGCCAATGGCGTAGGGGGATCTGCGGTATGGAAAAGTCGCGGCTGCAAAGTGAGCGTTAGACCCTTTCCTGACTGACTCCAAATACCAGAGGGAGGTAAAAACCAGCGTTAGGAGCCTCTAACGCTGGTTTTGACGGCTACCGCCCAACTCTAAATCTAGCCGTAAGTTTAAACCAACAATTAAACTAATATAATTATTAAACTAAAATAATTATTAAACTACCAATTAAATAAACTAAACTATGCATTAAAAAATCCTAACACTACTCTAAAAATTACAAAGTATCTAATTACAAAAGCAAAAAAATACTAAGTTACAAAAAATAACAAACACTAAATTATCCAAAATAAAAAAAGAATTACACCTAATCTAATAGCCCTATCAAAATAAAAAAGCCCACCCAAAATAAAAAAAACCTAGCCTTCAATGGCCCTTAAAATAGTCTTTTGTGGGGCATTGCCCCAAAGATATCATCTCTTTTACCTGTAAAAAAAAAACACAAAGACCCCCCAAAAGTAAAACCCACCACCCAACCAGCCCCCCAAAATAAAAAAACCTAAGTCTAAAAAAACATTAGCTACCCATTGCCCTGAAAAGGGCTAATTGTATGGCCATTGCCCTTAAAAGAGCATTTAGCTCTTTTACTGCCCAAACCCTAAGCTAAAAAAAAACCCACCCAAAAAAAACTTTAAAAAAGGCTTACACTAACCCTCGACGATCCACTTACAGTTTTTGAAGTCCCGCTTTAACTATCTTCATCCAGGAGTTGAAGTTCTCATCCAGTCAGCGAGAAGTCTTCATCCAGGTGGCCTCTTCAATCTTCATCCCGGCATTAAAGTCCTCATCCAAGCGGCGAGAAGTCTTCATCCAGGCGGCCTCTTCAATCTTCATCCCGGCATTAAAGTCCTCATCCAAGCGGCGAGAAGTCTTCATCCAGGCGGCCTCTTCAATCTTCATCCAGACTGCATGCTGAACGGCATTGGAGGAAATCACGGAGTTCAGCTGATTTTCTTCATTACAAATTCATCTTGAACTCCTACTACTATGCCCTTAATCTCCACAAGCAACACTACTTCTCTACTCTTATCTCTAATCTTTCTTCAAACCCAAAACGTCTGTTCTCCACTTTCAATACTCTCCTCCGCCCTCCTCCACTTCCTCATACAACTTCTCTGTCAGCTCAAGACTTTGCCAGTCACTTCATTAACAAAATTGATTCCATCAGACATGAAATCAGTTCTCAACACAATTCCATTCTCTCCCCCCCTCAAATACTCACTCAACCATAACCCTCATAACCTGAAACTTAGTTCATTCTCCCCTGTTACTGAGGACGAAGTTTCAGCACTTATACTGCGCTCTCACCTCACTACCTGTCCTCTTGACCCTATCCCCTCACAGCTGCTCCCCTCTCTCTCTGCTACCCTTACCCCTATACTAACACACATTTTCAACCTCTCCCTCAGCACTGGTACATTTCCCTCATCAATGAAACATGCACTGGTCACACCTATCCTCAAAAAACCTTCCCTTGATCCTACCTCCCCATCCAACTACCGCCCAATTTCTCTCCTCCCTCTTGCTTCAAAGCTTCTCGAAAAACTAGTATATGCACGCCTATCCCATTTCCTTACATTAAACTCCCTTCTTGACCCGCTGCAATCTGGATTTCGTCCCTATCACTCCACAGAGACAGCTATTGTTAAGGTCACCAACGACCTACTTACAGCTAAATCAAAAGGCCACTTCTCTCTGCTTATCCTCCTTGATCTGTCCGCAGCCTTTGACACTGTCGACCACCCTCTTTTGCTCCAAACCCTTCAATCCTTCGGCATCTGTGACACAGCCCTTTCGTGGCTCTCTTCCTACCTGTCAAACCGTACCTTCAGTGTAGCCTTCTCTGGGGCCTCCTCTGCCCCGTCACCACTTTCTGTCGGAGTACCGCAAGGCTCTGTCCTCGGTCCCCTTCTCTTCTCAATCTATACGTCATCACTAGGTTCCCTAATTAAGTCCCACGGTTTCCAATATCATTTGTATGCCGATGACACCCAAATCTACTTCTCTGCACCAGAACTATCTCCTTCCTTGCTAACCCGTGTCACTAACTGTCTTTCTCACATCTCTTCCTGGATGTCCTCTCACTACCTCAAGCTAAATCTCTCCAAAACTGAGCTCCTCATTTTCCCCCCTTCTTCCAAAATCTCCACCCCTAATATCTCTATAACTGTCGACAACTCCATCATTACCCCTACCTCGCATGCCCGATGTCTCGGGGTCACATTTGACTCAGATCTTTCCTTCACTCCTCACATTCAGTCCTTGGCTACAGCCTGCCGCTTCCACCTTAAAAACATCTCTAAAATTAGACACTTCCTTACACAAGACACAACTAAGATTTTAATCCACTCTCTCATTCTTTCCCGCCTTTATTACTGCAACTCTGTCCTCTCTGGTCTCCCCACCTGCCGTCTAGCTCCTTTACAATCCATAATGAATGCCTCTGCCAGACTCATCTTCCTTACACGTCGCTCTTCATCTGCTGCGCCTCTCTGCCAATCCCTTCACTGGCTTCCTCTTGCCTCTAGGATCAAACACAAAACTCTCACTCTTACATACAAAGCCCTCAACTGCACTGCTCCCCCCTACATCTCAGACCTTGTCTCCAGATACTCTCCCTCCCGTCCCCTTCGCTCTGCTCATGACCTCCTACTCTCCTCCTCTCTTGTCACCTCATCACACTCCCGTTTACAGGACTTCTCCAGACTGGCTCCCATCTTGTGGAACTCTCTGCCTCGCTCCACAAGACTCTCTTCTAGTTTTAAAAGCTTCAAGTGCTCCCTAAAGACTCTACTGTTCAGGGACGCATACAACCTACGCTAACCCTTCCTAATACTAGTTCCTCTCCTCCACTGCAATCCCCTGAACCCTCTTAGCATGTAAGCCTAAAAGTCCAGCTGTTTGTAGATTACCTTCTTAAGAGCTGACTACAACAGTGCAACTCTTGGCAGGGCCCTCTACCCTATAATTGTTTTGTTGTACTCCCCCTTTTGTTTATAGCGCTGCGGAATCTGTTGGCGCTCTACAAATAACCGATAATAATAATTAGGGGTTAATAAATATTATGTAGGTGTCGGCGATGTTAGGGGCAGCAGATTAGGGGTACATAGTGATAACGTAGCTGGCGGCGGTGTACGGAGCGGCAGATTAGGGGCAGATTAGGGGTTTAAAAAATTTAATAGAGTGGCGGCGGTGTGGGGGGCCTTGGTTTAGGGGTACATAGGTAGTTTATGGGTGTTAGTGTACTTTAGAGCATAGTAGTTAAGAGCTTTATGAACCGGCGTTAGCCCAGAAAGCTCTTAACTCCTGTTTTTTTTCTGCGGCTGGAGTTTTGTCGTTAGATTTCTAACGCTCACTTCAGCCACGACTCTAAATACCGGCGTTAGAAAGATCCCATTGAAAAGATAGGATACGCCAATGGCGTAGGGGGATCTGCGGTATGGAAAAGTCGCGGCTGCAAAGTGAGCGTTAGACCCTTTCCTGACTGACTCCAAATACCAGAGGGAGGTAAAAACCAGCGTTAGGAGCCTCTAACGCTGGTTTTGACGGCTACCGCCCAACTCTAAATCTAGCCGTAAGTTTAAACCAACAATTAAACTAATATAATTATTAAACTAAAATAATTATTAAACTACCAATTAAATAAACTAAACTATGCATTAAAAAATCCTAACACTACTCTAAAAATTACAAAGTATCTAATTACAAAAGCAAAAAAATACTAAGTTACAAAAAATAACAAACACTAAATTATCCAAAATAAAAAAAGAATTACACCTAATCTAATAGCCCTATCAAAATAAAAAAGCCCACCCAAAATAAAAAAAACCTAGCCTTCAATGGCCCTTAAAATAGCCTTTTGTGGGGCATTGCCCCAAAGATATCATCTCTTTTACCTGTAAAAAAAAAACACAAAGACCCCCCAAAAGTAAAACCCACCACCCAACCAGTCCCTCAAAATAAAAAAACCTAAGTCTAAAAAAACATTAGCTACCCATTGCCCTGAAAAAGGGCTAATTGTATGGCCATTGCCCTTAAAAGAGCATTTTGCTCTTTTACTGCCAAAACCCTAAGCTAAAAAAAACCCCACCCAAAAAAAACTTTAAAAAAGGCTTACACTAACCCCCGACGATCCACTTACAGTTTTTGAAGTCCCGCTTTAACCATCTTCATCCAGGAGTTGAAGTTCTCATCCAGTCAGCAAGAAGTCTTCATCCAGGCGGCCTCTTCAATCTTCATCCCGGCATTAAAGTCCTCATCCAAGCGGCGAGAAGTCTTCATCCAGGCGGCCTCTTCAATCTTCATCCCGGCATTAAAGTCCTCATACAAGCGGCGAGAAGTCTTCATCCAGGCGGCCTCTTCAATCTTCATCCAGACTGCATCTTCTATCTTGATCCCGGGGGCGCGGAGCGGGTCTATCCAGAAGACATCCGGCGTGGAGCATCCTCTTCATATGGTCGCCGCTGTACACTGAATCTTCAATGCAAGGGACGAGATTTAAGATGGCATCCCTTGCATTCCTATTAGCAGAAAAATGTTAATCAGCCAATAGGAATTAGGGCTGCTAAAATCCTAACGGCTATTCAAATCAGCCAATAGTATTTAAGTCGCTCTCATTCTATTGGCTAATTCGAATTAACATTATGTAGGTTCTGGCGATGTCGGTGGGGGACAGATTAGGGGTGTTTAGACCTGGGGTTTATGTTAGGGTGTTAGGTTTAAACGTTAGTTTTCTTTCCCCATAGACTTCAATGGGGCTGAGTTACAGAGCTTTTCTCTCCGTGATCACAGGTGTTTTGTGTGCTGTATGGAGCTCAATGCAGCCATATCGCCCGCACAAGCCAGGTTTTTTAAAACTTGGAATGGCAGCGCTATAGGGGGTTAAATAACGCAAATTTTTGTTGCGTTCTTTACTTTCCCTATAGCGCTCAAAACTCGTAATCTAGGTGATAGTTACTTAAAAATAAGCAAAACTATACATTAAAAAAACTGTATATAAATGGATCATCTACATAACATTTATACAAAGAAAAATCTAGTGTACAATATCCATTTAAGTTATACTTAGTTAATACTTAGGAAACAAAGGTTTATTAATGAAAAGAATGTTTTGGTGCAGAAGTAAAGGGTTATGGTACATGACAAGGGGCAGCACTGGGAAGGGGTCTGTTTGGCTTAGCGCTCAAGAATTCTCTGACATAAATTTTATTGGGTACCCCATAGAAGTGTTTTATGTGATGGAATTAATATAGTCACACTTTGAGACGTACAGATATTAGCGAGCACTAGACTATACTCAGGCAAACATTTGTACTTGGATGTGGGAAGAATTGCATCCTATCGATACCACACCTTATTGATTGCATTTTTGTGCTCCACTTGTAAACTAGGCCTTTCTTAACAAAGTTAAAGTAAATTAAAATCATAACATAATCATATATTATATTAAATAAATGATGTAGGTCCCTATACATATTCTATAATCTACACAATCATTTCTACCACTTGGCTTTACTTAACTTACAATTAGATATGTGCAATTCGGTTCGGTTCGATTCGGAAATTTAGAAAATTCGGAAAATTCGGCGATTCGGATCGAACCGAATTTCCGAATTAAAATACTGTAGAATTTCGCGAATAAATCCGAATTACTTCGGATTTATTCGGTAAATTCGGATGGCCATGGATTACACTAGTATTGTACAGTATATTAGGTTATATCACTCTGCTATGGGTTACACCTAATATACAGTACATAATACTAGTCTAATCCCACCGAACACTTACCGAAATTCCGAATTTCCGAACCGAATTCGAATCGATCCGAACCGAACTTCGAAAAATTCCGAATCGATTCGAACCGAACCAAAACTAATTTTTTTGCCATGCACATGTCTACTTACAATTATAATACTTGTAAATAATTTATAATATAGAATCCTTAAAGACCAATCAAGATATATTTACAATAACTTATGACTAAACATTTATTCTGCATGATGCATCTTATTTTTCTCATAACATAGATGCTGCCATTTTTTATTTTTTTTCATTCAGGAAAATGATGCTCTTGGGACAGGCAAAAATCTTTTTTTGAGACACAGGGGAATCTTTCAAGGGAGATAACAGGGGTTGTAAAAAATGTTTCTTCTGCAAAGACTGTAGATCTGCAATGTCTCTACAGAGATGTTGACTTTAAAGGGACATACAAATGTAAAAATAAAATCCTTTAAAGCGCTAAAGCATTTAATATTGAACAACTGCTTGCATATACCCAATGGGGTTAAACGCATAGTTAACGTAATACAGTAATTATTCTTTCAACTTGTAATACAGGCAGAATTTAACTTGCGCACAAACGGCCTTGGAAACTCGTTAGCACTTGCGTGCAAATTATAGCACTTCACTCGTAATTTAGCCCACATTAGGTGAGCCAATAAGAAGAGACACGTGCATAGGCACCAATCACTAGCTAGCTCCCTGTGTTGCATTGCTGCTCCTTAGCATACTAAGTTATGTTTGAAGCATACCAAGTTGTGCTAAGGAGCAGCAATGCAACACAGGGTACTAGCTAGCTGTGTGCTTTTTCTGTATGTGTGTATGCGTAATTCACATGAGTGTGCGCATGTTTGTGATCATGTTCTGTATGTGCGTGTGTTTTGTGTCTGATCTTTTTAAATGTCTGTGTGCAGAGAAATATCTAAATTCAATCTCTTGAGAAAGAATACTTTATTTTGAAGGGGAAAATAATAGAATGGAAGGGTTTTAGAAAAAGGGAGAAGGGGTAATGTCAGAGGAGAGAGGACGATTGGAGGAGAGAAAGAGAGTAGAGAAAATGAGAGAAGAAATTGTAGCGATAGAGGGGAATAAAAATGAAGAGAGAAACACTGAGGGCCTAGAACCACTTATAACTGAAAAACTTATATGAATTCTGTTAAAACTAATATGTTAAAAGATGGACCTTAATTTTGTTTCTTAAATGCATAACGAGATTTTCTTCTTGATCAGCAACCTTGGTAATCAGAAGCAAATGCGAAAACTCATTCACCTGCTATTTTTAAAACTATGGCTCTATTTTTCAAGAATGTTTAATGTCAGACAACGCTGAAGAGTCCCTTTCTCCACAGTCATAATCTATCTTTGCTCCACAGCTTGTCGCCTCCCCTTAAGAATCACAACCAATAGCTGATGTCAGAGCTAAATAGAATGTGATCAGCAGTTTCATAGAGTAACAGAAGAATATTCTTATGAGACAGTTATTGGGCTAGACTCATAGACACTTGTGAGACTACTGAGTAGCCTCTTTGTGAAGACCAGATCATGTTCAAAACATGTTGCAATTTTTTAATCATCTACAGTGGGTATTGAAAAGAATCCCCCCCCTTGAAAATAATCACGTTAATGCTTTGCAGCCTGAAATAAAGACAGACGCAGTTTTTGTTTATCAAGTTGTAATTATAACATCCAAGTGAAAGCTATAACACCAACATGTCAGGCAAAAATAAAGACAATTCAAAAACAGAATCACTGAGTTGGAAAAAAGGATCACCCCCTTGTGTCAGTATTTGGTTGAACCACCTTTTGCTTTAATTACAGCCTTTGGTCTGTTGGGATATGTCTCTACTAAGTTTGCATCCCCATAATAAGAAGCTAGCACCTCCATGCTTTACTAGGTATGGTGTTATTTGGATGGTGATCTGTATTGGATTTCCTCCAGACATTTCGTTTTGTGTTGAGGTCAAATAATTAAATTTTAGTCTCAATTTTGGTTCAACAAAATACTGACACAAGATGGTGATCCTTTTTCCAAATCAGTGATTCTGTTTTTAAATTGTCTTTATTTTTGCCTGACATGTTGGTGTTATATCTTTCACTTTGTCATGAGATGCAGGACACAGCATAGAAGATACAACTCTATTTTATTGCAGAGCATAGAAGTATACACACTGCACAACACATTAGACATAGTAACTGCGACATAGACTATAATGGCTATAAGCCACGCCCCCATCTGGTGAGATCACACTTCCACTCTCATTACATCTTGCCCTTTTTCAAAGGATAAAGCATACATTTTTTTAGAGTACAACAAATAACAAGGTATAAAAGAAGCATACAAAAATTGTTTTGTTTAGGAACTTACTTATAAACATCCTCATCTCCACCAAACTACAAATAGCCAGGAATTGGAAGAAACACCAACCCCCTAGATGGCAAGGAGTAATCGACTGTATTAATCACATTCAAAATATGGAGAATTATGTATACAGGGAACGCAGACAACTGACAGACTTTTGCTTAATATGGGAACCATGGGACTCTTACTGGACTTGTAAACCCAAATAAATCAATTGACCCCTGACTAATTAGAGTCAACTTAACCGACTGTTCTTCCCCCCCCCCCAATCCCTAGATGTGTACAGAAACCCAATGAAATTCCAGAAAACCCCCTAAAGCCCTTTCAGAGGGAAAACGGGCATGGGACAAGGGAGAGCCCTCAGATGGAAAAAACACACGGGCTCTCTTATATCCCACGTATCCCCTAACGAACTATGGGAACACATGCTTCCTGTGACCTTCTGAGGTCTATGGTGCTTGAATATTGAGACACCCTAGCGGGCTGACCCGCTGAACTAAAGGCCACCTCAATCATATTGCCACTATGATTAAGTCTAAAGTTTTGATACGGTTAAAAAGCTCTTGTATAACGGCCTCTGTAAAAACGAGGTGATATAGACAATGGAGGTGAAGATAAAACACCCCCAGATCCAAAGACTATGTACTCATGTGATGTTGTTGTAAGGTTATATTTTCAAATGTAATGCATAAGTTGTTTGTGACTTTGACTACCTCAATAAAAATTACTATTTAAAAAAAAAAAATTGTTTTGTTTAGTGTACAACAAATAACAAGTTATAAGAGAATATATATGAACAACAAGAAATACAATCCTGTCTTGGACATCGGGGTAGACTACCCTAGTCCATAGTGATCATGAGATTTTTCTGCCCATTCTTCTTGTCACTGCTCTAACTAAAGTGCTAATCCCGGTAACGGGACTGGAAGTTTCACAACTCTTCCACTTTGCGTCATTTTACATGAAATGTCCTCTGATACAAAAGAAGGTGATTGAGAGTCTGCTGGAAGCAAAGACGTATCCCACTGTGGTCTTGCTGAGGGTAAGTTACCCCTCTTAAAACAGGGGATCCCATAGGCTGTGGCTTTGAGGAATCCAGTCCCAAACTCTCAAATACTGGCTGAACATGTCTTTTATTTTGACGTGTGACTGTCCCTTCTTCAGTAAGGACTACATAAGACCTTGGTTCTGGAGAGCGTCCTTTTACAGTAGCAGGCATCTTCCATTTATTCTCATCCTTCAGTTTAACTCTGACATTTTGGCCCACATTCAGCTCCTGCAAAGGCCTCACAGAGTGGTTTCTGTTGTAGAAGAATCGGTAGCCCCTTTTCGCCTCTTCATCCCTTCTAAGGAACTTGTTCTGAGGAATAGAGGGGGCTGTCTGGAAGACACTTACAGAGGGTAAAGTAGTGCAGATCTGATGTCCTAGCATCAACTGTGCCAGGCTAAAACCTGTGGCTTGGATGGGCCAAGAGAGCTAGGTACGGATCAGATTGCTTCGGAATGAACTTGGTTGTTTGAACTGCCCTTTTGGACATTTCATTGGCCTGCGGGTAATTCAGACTTGACATGGAATTGATGAAATCATATTCACTGTTGAAAAAACTGGACTCTATGGAAGCAAACTGTATTCCATTATCACTCACTAGCTCCATCGGTATTCCCCACCGGGCGAACAAGCTTTTGAGATGAGTGATAACGTCCAAACTGGTGGTCTCATTCAGGGGTGCAATCTCCAAATACCTGGAATAGTAGTCGATCACAACCAGGTACTTCTTCCCATGAAGTTCGCACAAATCTGCGTTCCCGGCAAAAGGCATATTTTGACACGTGGCCTGCAATGTCGGTACTGATCCCAAGCCCCCATACCACCGTAGCTGCCCTTTTGCTGCACTTTGTAATGCTCAAGTGGCCATCATGAATCCTGCTTAATATCTTGTGCCGCATCCTAACAGGAATGACAATGCGGTCTTGGAACAGCACTAAACCATCCAGCTCTGTGAGCTATGACCTCTCTGACTGGTAAGAACTCAAAGACATCCAGGCTGCCCGGCTCTCGGGCCAACCTTTCTTTATGTATTTAATAACTTCTTGAAGATCTGTATCTAAACGTGTCTCCTTTCTTAATTGCTCTAGCTTCCTTGGCGAGATGGATTTTGATGCCAGAACTGAATCCACGTACACTTTCACATCTGATTCTGTTGAACATTCTTTAGCATCAGCCAGCGGAAGCCTGGAAAGTGTACCTGCCACAACCAGTTGTTTCCCCAGCACAGGCACTGCCTGAACATTGAAACTGAGCAGCCTCATCAGAAGTCTCTGGCATCTTAGGGGTGTCTTGTCAATATCATAGGAATTGATTAGAGGGACTTGTGGTTTATGGTCAGTTTCAAGACTAAACTCAATTCTGCAGCCGTCAGTGTACAGGAACAGTAAGCAATGGGCTGTAGTTTGTTCTCATTCAGCTGCAAGAGGGTGGCCCCTAGCCCATAACTGCTTGCATCAGCACTAACCATGGTCTTTTTAGAAGGGTCGTAGAACCCCAATACTGGGGCAGACCCCAGCAGGTACTTGACCTGTATAAAAGCTTCTTCCTATGGAGGTCCCCAGACACAGGCAACATCTTTCTTCAACAACTCAGTGATAGGGTGGAGTACTGTTGATAAACCTGCTAGGAACCTTCCCACATAATTCACAAGGCCCAATATTTGTCTCAGCTTGTGTACATCAGAAGGACTTTTCATCTGTTCAGTAGCAAGGATTTTATGAGGTTCCAACTTGAGGCCATCTCCATTGATGATATGCCCAAAATAACATAACTCAGATTTTCCAAAATGGCATTTCTCTTTATTTAATTTCAGCCCGGACTCTCTAATGGTCTGCAGCACACAGCTCAACCACTGATCATGTTCTTCCAGTGTAGACCCATACACTAAAATGTCATCCATGACGACTGCTGTGACCTCATCTCTCTTTGAAAGATTTTAGGAGCAGAGGATATCCCAAAGGGGAGTCTGCAGAAGCAAAACCGACCTACCGGTGTCATGATGGTAGTCAGTTTGCAGCACTTTGGGTCTAGAGGTATCTGCCAGAAGCCACTGGAAGCATCCAATGTAGGCAAGAACTTCGCCCCAGCCAGTTTCGGAGCTATGTCTTCAAGCATCGGCAGCACGTGTCTCTCTCTTTTCAATGCCTCATTCACCCGTTTCAAGTCTACACAGATGCGTACCTTCCCGTTCTTCTTTGCAACGGGCACAATGGGGGCACACCAGTCAGTTGCTTTGACAACCTCTTCAATAACTTTCATATTCTTCATTCGCAGAAGTTCCTTCTCCACTTAAGGCATGAGCGGAAATGGAATTCTATGAGGAGTAGTAATGCTGTATGGGACTGCATCAACTTTAAGCGATATTCGGACTGGGTTACAATTTAGCAGGCCCAATTCACCAAACATGTCTTCCGTAATCTCATTTACTTTGGCGACAAGGCCTAAACTACAGGTGGCTTTCCTACTCAATTGGTTGTTAACACACTGACCTCTAATTACATGCACTCGCAGCTGGCAAGAAATTTCCCTGCACAATCGATGCAGCCACCAGGACTATGAACTTTTTTTATGAATGCAGGAAGGGACAAAACAGTAATGTTTGCTCCTGTGTCAATCTTGAAGGCAACCTTGGCATCCATTACAGTAAGGGTAACCCGCCAGACCATTCAACAACAGACCATACAAAGGACACTTATTGAGCCTCCTGGTCACTATCCACCTGCATCTCCTTAATGGACTCAGTTTTACACACCACTTCAAAATGGCCCACCCGGTTACACTTTCTACATCTTTTATCTTTAGTGGGACATATGACATTCTGATCATGGGTACGGTTACACCGCTTCTGAGCCTATCTGTTGCCCTTGGTCTACCGCTCACACTGTGCCTTTCACCTGCACCTCTCCTGATCTACTACACTTCATCCACAATACTTTCAGACCTCATGTCATTAAAATTCGTGGAGGGTAGCATGATTAACAGTGACAGGGAGAAGGCTGAGGTACTAAACCAGTTCTTTTCTTCAGTATACACAAGAGTGGAACCAATGGAGGATACTTTGGAACAAACTAGAACATGCCACCCCATACCATTAACTGGGTTATGTGTAGAGGATATCAGGAAAAAACTTGATAATATTAAAGTAAATAAAACCCAAGATGGAATACACACAAGGGTGTTACGGGAATTTAGCACTGTTATAGACAAACCACTTCTCTTAATTTTTCAAGATTCATTATTCTCAGGCATAGTACCCCAGGATTAGCGTAAAGCTGAAGTGGTGCCACTCTTCAAAAAGGGAAGCACGGATGATCCAGGAGGCTATAGACCAGTTTGTCTGACATCAATAGTGGGTAAGATATTTGATGGGATTATAAAGGATTATATTGATGAGCATATTCGTATAAACAAGATTATGAGTTCAAATCAGCATGGTTTTATGAGAAATAGATCATGTAAAAATATAGATAAAGGGGAATCAGTTGATGTAATATACATTCAGCTAGATTACGAGTTTTGCGTTATGAGTGAAAAGCCTCATAACGCTGCTTTTTCGCTACCGCTGGTATTACGAGTCTTGCAGGTATAGGTGTACCGCACACGTTTTTGGCCGTAACGCAAAGTAACTACCGCACCTATCAAAAATTCCTTTTTCAATGGGACTTCCATAGCGCCGGTATTACGAGTAGTGATGTTGCAAACCTAAAAATTTAGGTTCGCGAACGGCGGACTCGAACTTCCGCAAATGTTGGCGAACCGGGTGAACCGCCATTGACTTCAATAGGCAGGCGAACTTTAAAACCCACAAGGACTCTTTCTGGCCACAATAGTGATGGAAAAGTTGTTTCAAGGGGACTAACACCTGGACTATGGCATGCCGGAGGGGGATCCATGGCAAAACTCCCACGGAAAATTACATAGTTGATGCAGAGTCTGGTTTTAACCCATAAAGGGCCTAAATCACCTAACATTCCTAAATTGTTTGGAATAACGTGCTTTAAAACATCAGGTATGATGTTGTATCGATCAGGTAGTGTAAGGGTTATGCCCGCTTCACAGTGACAGACCAAACTCCCCGTGTAACACACCCCAAACAACCGCAAACAGTCCATTTGCACAACCACAAGATAGATAGATTTGATAGATAGATACATTGAAGGCAACTTCAATTAGATTACACTAGCAGACTGATGCTTCACAGTCAAAAAATATTTTTTTAAAATATTTACACTACTGTTATAACAAATATGATTGGTGGCACTAGTTGGCAAGTGGGCCTGGCACACACGCTGGGAGGAAGGCAACTGCAATTAGATTACACTAGATGACTGATGTTTCTCAGTCAAAAAAGTTTTATTTTAAATATTTACAATACTGTTATAACAAATATGATTGGTGGCACTAGTTGGCAAGTGGACCTGGCACACACGCTGGTAGGCAGGCAACTGCAATTCAATTGCACTAGCAGACTGATGATTCACAGTCAAAAAAGTTTTTATTTAAAATATTTACACTACTGTTATAACAAATATGATTCGTGGCACTAGTTGGAAAGTGGGCCTGGCACACACGCTGGCAGACAGGCAACTGCAATTAAATAACAATAGCAGACTGATGTAAAAGTTTTTTTTTAAAAAGTTACACTAATGTTACAACAGATAGGAGTGATGGCACTCAGGATAGAAGTAGGCACAGTATGTGCTGGCAGCCTGACACACAGGCTGGCACTACTGGCAGGCTGGCCTGGCAACTAAAATTAAATAACACTAGAAGACTGATGTAAAAGTTTTTTTTTACAAAATGTAAACTAATGTTACACCAGATAGGAGTGGTGGACTGGCACTGAGGATGGAAGTAGGCACAGTATATGCTGGCAGCCTGACACACAGGCTGGCACTAATGGCAGCCAGGCTGGCCTGGCAACTAAAATTAAATAACACTAGAAGAGGACTGATGTAAAAAAAATTTTTTTTTAAATTTACACTAATGTTACACCAGATATAAGTGATGGAAAAAGAGCTATTAATCACGCTATATGATGTGGGCCTGATGGAAAATGAAATTAGATTACACTAGCAAAATGATTTAAAAGTTTTTTTTTTTTTAAATTTACAATAATGTTAAGCAGATATGAGTGGTGGCTGGCACAGCAATTAACCACAGTATATGCTGTGTAAGCCTGACACACCGGCCTGATAGAAAATGAAATTAGATTACACTAGCAAAATGATTTAAAAGTTTTGTTGTTTAAATTTACACTAATGTTAAGCAGATATGAGTGGTGGCTGGCACAGAGCAATTAACCACAGTATATGCTGTGTGAGGCTGAGACACAGGCCTGATAGAAAATGAAATTAGACTACACTAGCAAAATGATTTAAAAGTTTTGTTGGTTAAATTTACACTAATGTTAAGCAGATATCAGTGGTGGCACTAATCACAGTATATGAGCCTCACACACAGGCTGAAAGCCAGGCAAATGCAAATAAAATTACAAAAAAAAAAAAAAACGACTGAAGTTATAGCCCTAAAAAGGGCTTTTTGGGGTGCTGTCCTTACAGCAGAGATTAGATGAGTCCTTCAGGACTGTAGTGGACACTAAATACACTAGCCTATCTATCTATTTCCCTATAATGTCAGCAGCAGCAACACTAAAGCTCCTCTCACTAAGAAAGCAAGATCGTAATGAATCTAAAATTGCTGCTGCCAAGGAGCTGGGAGGGTCTGTGAGGGAGTGTCTGCTGCTGATTGGCTCAAATGTGTCAGAAGGCTGCGAGATACAGGGTCAAAGTTTCCTCAATGATGACACATAGGGGGCGGATCGAACATCGCATATGTTCGCCCGCAGCGGCGAACGCGAACAAGCTATGTTCGCCGGGAACTGTTCTCCGGCGAACAGTTTGCGACATCACTAATTACGAGTTTTTTGCCTGGGAGGCCAAAAAGTGAGCGGTACACCCTATACCGTCAAGATTCATTCTGCCATCTAAAGTCAGTAGTTATGAGTTTTACGTTACAAATCTGTAGCATATAACTCATAACTAAAGTGTTACAAAGTACAATAAAACACCCATAAACTACCTATTAACCCTAAACCGAGGCCCTCCCGCATTGCATATACTAAAATAAAATTATTAACCCCTAATCTGCCACTCCGGACATCGCTGCTACTATAATAAACATATTAACCCCTAAACCGCTGCACTCCCGCATCGCCAACACTAGTTAAATAGTATTAACCCCTAATCTGCCACCCCTAACGTCACCGCCGCCACTATACTAAAGATATTAACCATTAAACCTAACCCTAACCCTAACACCCCTAACTTTAATATAATTAAAATAAATCTAAATAAAAATTACTATCATTAACTAAATAATTCCTATTAAAAACTAAATACTTACCTGTAAAATAAATCCTAAGCTAGCTACAATATAACTAATAGTTATATTGTAGCTATCTTAAGTTTTATTTTTATTTCACAGCTAAGTTTATATTTATTTTAACTAGGTAGACTAGTTAGCAAATAGTTATTAACTATTTACTAGCTACCTAGTTAAAATAAATACAAATTTACCTGTAAAATAAAACCTAACCTGTCTTACACTAACGCCTAACATTACACTACAATTAAATCAATTACATGAATTAAATACAATTAACTGCATTACAAAAAATAATAAACACTAAATTACACAAAATAAAAAAGAAATTATCAAATTTTTAAGCTAATTACACCTAATCTAATGGCCCTATCAACATAAAGCCCCCCTCAAAATAAAAAAAAAACCTAGCCTAAACTAAACTGCCAATAGCTCTTAAAAGTGCCTTTTGCAGGGCATTGCCCCAAAGAAATCAGCTCTTTTACCTGTAAAAAAAATACAAACACCCCCCAACAGTAAAACCCACCACCCACACAACCAACAGCCCCAAATAAAAACCTATCTAAAAAATCTAAGCTCCCCATTGCCCTGAAAAGGGCATTTGGATGGGCATTGCCCTTAAAAGGGCATTTAGCTCTTTTCCATTGCCCAAACCCTAAGCTAAAAATAAAACCCACCCAATAAACCCTTAAAAAAAACCTAACACTAACCCCCGAAGATCCACTTACAGTATTTGAAGACCGGACATCCATCATCATCAAGCCGAGAGAAGTCTTCATCCAAGCGGGCAGAAGTCCTCAACGAAGCCGATAGAAGTCTTCATCCAAGCGGCAAGAAGTGGTCCTCCAGGCGGACAGAAGTCTTCATCCAGACGGCATCTTCTATCTTCATCCTTCCGAGGTGGAGCGGCTCGCTGTTCAAGACATCTTCTGTCGATGGCTACTGAAGAATGAAGGTTCCTTTAAGGGACGTCATCCAAGATGGCGTTCTTGAATTCCGATTGGCTGATAGAATTCTATCAGACAATCGGAATTAAAGTTAAAAAAATCCTATTGGTTGATGCAATCAGCCAATAGGATTGAGCTTCAATCCCATTGGCTGATCCAATGAGCCAATAGGATTGAGCTTGCATTCTATTGGCTGATTGATTTAGGGGTTAATAACTTTAGTATAGTGGCGGCGACATTGGGGGTGGCAGATTAGGGGTTAATAAGTGTAGGTAGGTGGCGGCAATGTCGGGGGTGGCAGATTATGGGTTAATAAGTGTAATGTAGGTGGCAGCGATGTCAGGGGCGGCAGATTAGGGGTGTTTAGACTCGGGGTTTATGTTAGGGTGTTAGGTGTAAACATAACTTTTCTTTCCCCATAGGAATCAATGGGGCCGCGTTACGGAGCTTTACGCTCTTTATTGCAGGTGTTAGTCTTTTTTTTAGCCAGCTCCCCCTTATTGATGTCTATGGGAAAATAGTACACGAGCACGTAAAACCAGCTCAAAGCAGTGCTGGTATTTGTGTGCGGTATGGAGCTCAACACTGCCATATTGCCTGCTAGCGCCGGGTTTTTGAAAACCTGTAATAGCAGCGCCATAGGGAGGTGAGCGGTGGAAATAACTTGCAAGTTAGTACCGAGACGCTAATAATACAAAACTCATAATGTGGCCGTTAAACTTTGCAAAGGCGTTTGATACAGTGCCACCAGGGCCGGATTGGGCTGCCGGGATACCGGGAAAAATCCTGGTGGGTCGCCTGGGCAGTGGGCTGCCAGGGCCGGCAGGCAGTTAACTTGGCAAGTTGGCAGCTAGTAGAGATAAGCACAAGCAGGGCCTGGCTTTGGGGTGTGAGACCTGTGCAGTCACACGGGGCGTAGTGAAGGCAGTTTTTTTTTAAAATGTATTAAATTTAAATGTATTTTTATTATTATTAATTCCGAGAGCGGCGGGGGGAGGGACAGGGCTGCGCTGGGGGGAGGGGGGCTGCGACGGCTGGAGCATTGTAACTTTGTACAGGGCTTCGCTTCAAATCGCGTGTGAGTGCAGTGGATCTCCTGGAAGCACGAAGTACCACATTTGTTTTGTGGGGTTGAGCCGCGCAGCCCACGCTCAGAGAATCAGAGGCAGACAGGCTCAGGAATACGAGGAGACAGGCTCAGGAAAGAGCTTTACTACAAAAAAGAGGAGGGTACAGCCGCACAGAAAAGAGGCAATAAAGGGCTGTTAAAATGAAAAATAGCTTTATTTGTTTTAACTTTGATCAAATAAAGGTATTTTTTATTTTAACAGCCCTTGTAGTGCCTCTTTTCTGTGCGGCTGTACCCTCCTCTTTTTTGTGCTTTGTCTGGCCATTTGGTGCACCCCCTCCAGCCTTATGCCCAGTGGTTTGCTCCAATTATACTTCCCGTACACACAGAGCATAAGGGACTGTAGCGGCAAGCCAGCAAGGATTCTGTGTGTGACTGTCTATTCTAAAGAGATTTACTACCCAGGTCTAGACCGTGAGGACTAGAAGACAAGAGAGAAGATATACATCTGATCTAGTAGTAGCTAGCCTAGTAAGTTAGTGTTTTTTTCTCTGATCCTGGCTACTGATAAAATGTATGTATCTCAAATTTTGGGAAAAAAGCACAGAGCACGATTTAAAAAACAAAAGAAAAATATGTGGAAAATTGTAAATAAAAAACTGGGTCCTGAATTCCTCTAAACTAACGAGCTGCGATGAGCTCCTGACCTCTTGCTATAACTCTCTGCTCCTCTCCATGGTCTTGGGTAATTTATCATGGCTCTGTGTATTGTAAAAACGAACCTATCTACAACACAGACCTTCTTATGCCTACAATCTCAGGCATAAGAAGGTCTTACCTAATTGCTAAAGTACTTAATAGTTTTACACTTTTCAAGACTATATGGTGTCTAGTAAAGCACTGTGTTGCATAATATATTTTATTTATTTATTTATTTATCAGCTACAGGGGTAAATTGTCTCCAAATAATGCTTTTTTATAATTAAATTAATGTGGGCCAAGCTGCAGGCCGAGAGAAATCAAAAGGCTCAGGTGGGGTAAACTTCAACATCATCATTAATCAGGAAACAAAAAGGGCAGGCAAGTACTTTTGACACCATGTCATGAGATGCAGGACACAGCATAGAAGGTACAACGCTATTTTCTTGCAGAGCATAGAAGTATATAGACTGCACAACACATTAGACTTAGTAACTGCGACATAGACTATAACGGCTATAAGCCACGCCCCCATCCGGTGATGTCACACTCTCACTCTCATCACACACTTAGATGTTATAAGTTGCACTGAGTAATTACAACTAGATAAACAAAAACTGTGTCTGTCTTTATTTTAGGCTGCAAAGCAACAAAATGTGATCATTTTCAAGGGAGGTGATAACTTTTAATACCCACTGTAGATTCCTTTTAATAAATGTTTTAACACTTTTTTATCGGATGGTGTGGTTTGCTTACTGCAATGCTGGAAAGTTGAATCTCCTATTGGGAAGCCTTCTTTAGCCAGAGAACCAGCGCGCTGAACCGCAGCTAATTACTCCTACCAGTGCATGGGTGTGCTTGTGCTCTTGTGAGTATAAGATCTACTGTAACATCACCTTCTCTTCCTTATACAGTTTATACAATGTGGCACCTCCGTTTTGTTCCTTTATAGGGTTCTTGTACTGAATTCTTGTAATTAACATGCATAACTGCATGAGGTGTCCAGTGCAAGTTATTTTGCACACCAAAAATTACAACCACAACCCTCAGAGCAGACGGACAAGTTATGGAGCAGCGGTCTTTAGACACAGGGCTTCAAGCTCCATATGGAGCTTGATAAATATGCCCCTATGTGCAACTCCTGATTGCAGCACCTACATGGGATTTTACCTATAAATGTAACCTCTTTTGCAAAATTTAAACACATAGGGCCCGATGAGCAAAAACTGTTATGGGAAAAAAGCATTCAAAATGTTGGTTAGTTTTTTTTTTTTTTTTTTTTTTAGGATTGCACTGTAATGTACACTCACCAGCCACTTTATTAGGTACACCTTGATAGTACTGGGTTGGACCACCTTTTGCCTTCAGAACTGCCTTTATTCTTTGTGGCATAGATTCAACAAAGTGTTGGAAACATTCCTCAGAGATTTTGATCCATATTGATTTGATAACATCATGCAGTTGCTGCAGGTTTGTCGGCTGCACATCCATGATGCGAATCTCCTGTTCCACCACATTCCAAAAGTGCTCTATTGGATTGAGATCTGACTGTGGAGGCCATTGGAGTATAGTAAACTCATTGTCATGTTCAAGAAACCAGTTTGAGATGATTTGAGCTTTGTGAAATGGTGCATTATCCTGCTGGAAGTAGCCATCAGAAGATGGGTACACTGTAGTCATAAAGGTATGGACATGGTCAGCAACAATACTCAGGTAGTCCATGGCATTTAAACAATGCTCAATTTGTACTAAGTGTGCCAAGAAAATATCCCTCACACCATTACACCACCACCACCAGCAGCCTGAACCGTTGATACAAGGCAGGATAGATCCATGCTTTCATGTTGTTTACTCCAAATTCTGACCCTACCATCTGAATGTCGCAGCTAAAATTGAGACTCATCAGACCAGGCAATGTTTTTCCAATGTTCTATTGTCCAATTTTGGTGAGCCTGTGCAAATTGTAGCCTCAGTTTCCTGTTCTTAGATGACTGGAGTGGCACCCAGTGTGGTCTTCTGCTCCTGTAGCCCATCTGCTTCAAGGTTCAACGTGTTGTGCATTCGGAGGTGGTATTCTGCATACCTTGATTTTAACGAGTGGTTATTTGAGCTACTGTTGCTTTCTATAATCTCGAACCAGTCTGCCCATGCTCCTCTGACCTCTGACATCAACAAGGCATTTTCATCCACACAACTGCCGCTCACTGGATATTTTTTCTTTTTCGGACCATTCTCTGTAAACCCTATAGATAGTTGTGCGTGAAAATCACAGCAGATCAGTTTTTGAAATACTCACATCAGCCAGTCTGGCACCAACAACCATGCCACATTCAAAGTCACTTAAATCCCCTTTCTTCCCCATTCTGATGCTCGGTTTGAACTTCAGCAAGTTGTCTTCACCGTGTCTAGATGCCTAAATGCATGAGTTGCTGTCATGTGATTGGCTGATTAGCAATTTGTGTTATCAAGCACAGGTGTACCCAATAAAGTGGCCGGTGAGTATATGTCTCTCCTTCACATCCAGAAATCTGCATCATGAAAGAAACAGGTTTTAAACTAAATTTGCATTTCTAAATTCCATTGAGGAACCTCACAGTACTAACAAGACTCCTTAAATAATCTCACCAGACCAGAGAGATTTATATCATTAGGCCTACAAAATAGCATTCCCTAAATCAGTCACCATATGAAATTCACCTATTAATTACCACTAATCTCCCGCAACACTCTTAATAAAACTCTTAGGGCCAGATTATGAGTGGAGTGCAAAGATTTGCATGCAATCGATTTTGGATTTTCACAATCCTTTGCTCGCAGGTTAAATTGCACTCGTATTACAAGTTGAAAGTAAACACTATCGCTTGAGCACAAGTCAAGTTAACGCACGTCAGGTTAGGGCATACTCAGAGCTCTGGTTAACTGTTTTGCAAAACAGAAAAGTCTCACAAAACACATCAAAAATACTTTACAAAGTACAGTTACACTCATAATAACAACATCTAATTTATAAGTGCTCAAAGATATAAGGCAGACAAAGGGCTTTTATATTGAAATCTCTTCATGTCGGGTTAGCGCCTTGAGAACATGAGTTTGGGTTAGCATGAGAGTAGGGTGTTAGTTTATTTCCACTTTTTTTTGCTCCATTGACTTCTATGGGGAATACGTTATCGCATGCACAATGTTCTAGAAGTAAGCTGTTTGCACCCGTCAGGTTAGCACGAGCCCGATAACTTTTTTATTTTCAACTTGAAATACAAGCGCAACCTAACGCACATAAAGGAGCCAATTCATCAAGCACTGTATGGAGCTTATGCAGCTGCAAGCTTTCAGACTCCCCTTAACTCCTCCTTAACTTGTCTGCTACCTCTGAGGAGGCAGACAGCAATCTTACTGACACAAAGAGAAAAAACGATGGCACTACGAGTGTTGATTCCTATATCATAAGTCCTTAATTAAATCATATGATCTCCATTAGTTTGTTTAGAGAGGAAGAGGTGCAATACTGCCCCCTGCAGATTCACGGCCAATCGGCCGCTAGCAGGGGGAGTCAATCAACCTGATTGTATTCAATCGAGTTGATTTCTGTCCGCCGCCTCAGAGCAGGCAGACAAATTATGGAGCAGCATACAGAGCTTGATAAATTGACCCCTATGTATCTGTCTAAACTCCAAATGGCTGATATTTTTGGAAAAGACCACTCAGAAAGACAAACTAAAAAGGCTGCTAATTTGGACAATGTGTTTAAAACAATACAACAGAGGAATTAACCCACATCATTACTCTAGACTCCCTACTTAAGGAGGTACATAAAAATATGTTCAAGCAGGACAAAATATGGTGGGATCAAAAATTATTTGATAAATATATAGAACAAAAATTGATACCAAGAGGCTTAAGAATTCAGTTGTTCCCTGGTGCCTTTGAATTTGAAAACCATATGCTAACAGAGGAATGTTCGGTAAAACTCATGAACATTTTAATCAAACATGACAAAGCTAAATATGACAAATTGGAGAGCATAATTCAGGAACAATATAATCAATTGAAAACTTTTGAAACACATAGCAACTTCGAGAATCTATATAAAAGTTATCAAAAATAATTAGATCAGTATATCAAAGCACTTAGACACATGAAACGGGGTAAACTACTCAGGGACATCCAAGACTATAAGGAGAAAAAAAATATACAAACGGAAAAGAAGAAATTTCTATAAAAAACCCTCTAGAGCCTCACAGGTCAACATAATACAAAGTGATGTATCAGATACGGATGGGGAGGATAATGAAAATAATGAAACTAGTACAGCCATTTTAAATCCCTCCACCTCCACATTCACTTTACCAACTAGAAATAAAAGGAAATCTTTATTAGACGGAAGTACATCAGAAGAGGTAGAACCTCCAGGCGAGGAAAGAAATATAAACAGAAAACCAACAAGATGAGGGGTCACTCCAGATCCTCCCACAGGCGAGGCCGCACTCAGAGGACAGCACCAAGTCCCTTCTCACAAATGAGACTAAATCATTAAAAATGATCAATTTAGCCCCCCATAAATTATCACAGCAGTGTTAACTAAGGGATTATCATATTGCCCTACTGGAAACAAATTTGAAGCCATTAAGATCATACAATTGTATGTGCGTAAGTTATCTCTAAAAAAATTATTTGCTAAAAAAATCAAGATCCCTCCTTGACAGAGGAAGACCTACTAGCCTTACATCACTTGGAGAGTCGAATAAATGAAAGTGAAACAACAGAACAAATAAACTGGAGAAAAAAATCTAAAAGCTAGATCGACATTTGTATTAAAATACAATACATCACCACAACTAGAAGTCTTTAATCAAATGGTATGTCATGAAATTTCACAATTAAAAACTGGACCTACATCCCATAATTTACCTACAGAGGAGAAATAGGCATTAAAAGAGATACAAACCTGGGATGATGTGATAATACGGAAGCTGACAAGGGGGGCAATATAGTTATTTGGCCCATCTTGATATACATAAAACAAGTAGAAAGAAAATCTATAATAATATCATCAAAGAAGCTCAAAGTAAGGGAATAATCAATTCTGATGAAATAAAATTTCTCTCTGTCAGGGACCCCAAAGTCACAACATTCTATCTTATTCCCATGATTCACAAAAATATTGATATCCCCCCCAGGCAGGCCCATTGTGTCGGGTAATGAATGCCTATCAGAACATGCCAGCCAATATGTAGACCACAGATAGTGTCCTTTGTTAAAGACACTATGGAGGTACTGCACAGGCTTGACAACATTTCCATGAGGAAGGAAACTTGGCTGGTGACAGCGGATACAGAGTACGTATACACCTCAATAGAACACAACAGAGAACTTAAAGCTGTGCAGTTCTTCCTGGAGGAAGGTTCCAAGGAAAAACCCACTCATGACAATTTTCTCTTACAACTTCTGGAGTTTGTTATAAGAAATAACTTCTTCACCTTTGCCAATCAGTTCTATCACTAAATACAAGGAATGACGATGGGCACTGTGTGTGCCCCCACATATGCCAATCTTTTCTTAGGCTGGTGTGAGAGACAAATTATATTTTCGGATGCTCATACAATAGATACGGATCAAATACCATTATGGATTCGATATATTGATGATATCCTGTTCCTATGGGAAGGAACTTAAGAGGATCTTGAGATATTTTAACAAAAATTAATTGAGAACAACCTGAATTTCAAATTAACATATACAATGAGTCACTCCAAAATCAATGTCCTGGATCTAACCATACTCAAAGACCAAGATGGAAAAATTAAAACTGACCTATACAGGAAAGAAACTGCCACAAACAGTTTACTACACAAAAGCAGTGCACATGCCCCAGGTACCTTACTTGTAGGAGAATTCCTTAGAATAAGGAGAAATTGCAGTGACATCAAATTATTTTACCTACAAGCAAAATATCTGGAGATTAGTTTACTAGACAGAGGTTACAGCAGAAGAAGTATCAAAAAGGCTAAATCTAGAGCAATGAATACCAACAGAGTGGATTTATGAAAGAAAAAAACAAAGAAGAAGGACTCACACACAAGACTAATACTTACCTATAATCCACAAATACATCTTGTAACAGAAATCATGGACAAACACTGGAACATATTGATGATGGATCAAAATTTCAAACCCATTGTGGGTGATACAGTTAAAATAGACGACAGGAGAACCAAAAACATAAAAAACATAGTTTTGAGTAGCCACTTCTATCTGGGTAAAACAAAGACTTCAATTGCTCCAGGTTCCTTTCCCTGCGGTACATGCTCTACTTTTAACCATATAAGAAAGACAAATATAATCCAAGATTGTTTTGGACAAATACACAAAATAAAGAATTATATCAGCTGCTCAACTGAGAGTGTGATATATGCACTATACTGTAAATGTTCCAAAATTTAGGAAGGCATGACTAGTAGGAAGTTACGTACTAGGCTCCAAGAGCACATCAGGAATATAAAAAATGCTGTAAAAGATCAAGAAGATGGCAAAACTCTCACCTCTGTTGCATCACTCCTAAAGAGTTTAAATGTCAGGGGATTGAGAAAATCTCCCTAGGAATCAGATGGGGCAATGTAGAACAATTCCTACTGAGAGCAAAGTGTAGATGGATATACCTACTGGATTGTGTTTACACTAAGGGGTTAAATGAGCAAAATAACTACTACTCAGCTAGATTACGAGTTATTCGCGCTATAGGGAAATTATCAAACACAACAAAAGCTGCGTTATTTAACCCCCTATGGCGCAGCCATTACAAGTTTTCAAACAGCCGGCTTGTTTGTGCGATATGGTTGCGTTGAGCTCCATACCGCACACAATCCAAGCACTGTTTTGACGTGCTTGTGCGCGCTTTCCCCATAGACATCAATAGGGAGAGCGGGCTAAAAAAAAAACCTAACAACTGCGATCGCGGAATGAAAAGCTCCGTAACACAGTCCCATTGATGTCTATGGGGGGAAAAAAAGTTATGTTTAAACACCCTAACATAAACCCTGAGTCTAAACACCCCTAATCTGTTGCCCCCAACATCACCGACACCTACCTACAGTTATTAACCCCTAATCTGCTGCTCCCAATATCGCCACCACTATATTAAAGTTATTAACCCCTATTCTGCCGCACCCCAACATAGCTGCCACTATATTAAAGTTATTAACCACCATTCCAGCACTCCCCTACATCGCCGCCACTAAATAAAGGTATTAACCCCTAAACCCCTGGCCTCCCACATCACTACCACTAAATAAACCTATTAACCCCAAAACCCGCCAGCCCCCCACATCGCAACAACCTAAATTAAACTATGTTAACCCCTAAACCAAACCCTAACGTAACCCTAAACCTAACCCTAACACCCCCTAACTTTAACATAATAAAAATAGAGCTAAATTAAAGTTACAATTATTAACTAAATAATACCTATTTAAAGCTAAATACATACTTACCTGTGAAATAAAACCTAATCTAGCTACAATATAACTAATAGTTATATTGTAGCTAGATTAGGTTTTATTTTTATTTCACAGGTAAGTTTGTATTTATTTTAACTAGGTAGACCAGTTAGTAAATAGTTATTGACTATTTACTAACTACCTAGCTATAATAAATACAAAGTTACCTGTGTGAAATAAAACCTAAGCTGCCTTACACTAAAACCTAACATTACAAAAAATAAAAAACACTAAAATTACAAAAAATAAAAAAAATCTACCACTACAAAAAATAACAAACGAAATTATACAAAACAATAAAAATTATTCCTATTCTAATACCCTTTAAAAAAAAAAAAACCCTAATATATAATAAACTACCAAGGACCCTTAGAAAGGCCTTTTGGGGGCCCTTAAAAGGGCCTTTTGTAGGGCTTTGCCCTAAAGTTAACAGCTCTTTTACTACAAAACAAAACAAACACCACTAACCGTATACAAACCCCCACCCCCCAAACCCACAAAATAAAAATAAAGTAAAACCTAATCTACCCAATGCCCTGAAAAGGGCATTTGTATTGGCATTGCCCTTTAAAGGGCATTTAGCTCTTTTGCTGCCCAAGCCCTAATCTAAAAATAAAAACCCACCCCAAAACGAAAAAAATACATTACACAAAATAACAAACAAATTATCAAAAATAATAAAAATGATTCCTATTCTAATACCCATTTAAAAAAAAAAAACCACCACAAAATAAAAAACCTAATCTAGAATAAACTACCAATAGCCCTTAAAAGGGCCTTTTGTGGGGCATTGCTTTAAGTTAAACAGCTCTTTTACCTTAAAAAAAATGACAAAGACCCACTAACATTACAAACCCCCACCCCCCCAAACCCACAAAATAAAAAAAACTATATAAAAAAATGAATCATCCCATTGCCCTGAAAAGGGCATTTGTATGGGCATTGCCCTTAAAAGTGCATTTAGCTCTTTTGCTGCCCAAACCCTAATCGAAAAAAAAAAAAAAAAAAAAACCCTTAAAAAATAAACCTAACACTGACCCCCGACGATCCACTTACAGTTTTTGAAGTCCCGCTTGAACGATCTTCATCCAGGCGGCCTCTTCTATCTTCATCCAGGCAGCGATTTCCTCATCCAGGCGGCGAGAAGTCTTCATCCAGACGGCCTCTTCTATCTTCATCCAGATGGTGAAGTCCTCATACAGGCGGCGAGAAGTCTTTATCCAGGCGGCCTCTTCTATTTTGATCCTGGTGATGTGGAGCGGGTCCATCCTGAAGACATCCGGCGCAGAGCATCCTCTTCATACGGTCGCTGCCGTACACTGGATCTTCAATGCTAAGGGAGCCGTTTCAAAATGGTGTCCCTTGCATTCCTATTGGTTGAAAAATTTGAATCAGCCAATAGGAATTAGAGCTGCTAAAATCCTATTGGCTGTTCAAAGCAGCCAATAGGATTTAAGCAGCTCTCATTCTATTGGATGTTATTCTAACCTAGATCCCCCATATACTAATACCACGATTATACCATAAACTTGGCAACAAAAACATTCTTGAACACAAACTGAGAAATATTATAAACCATTTGCTTTATGGCAAGTGGATAATTTATTTTACCTGTTCATATATGTGAAATTGCCACCTAAGTTGCAACTTTATATTTAAATTAAGATCACTATGTTGCAGTGTTTAGTTGGGTATGTAACTTAGAATGGGAACAATAGCAGCCTAAACTGTGGAACACACAACAGGGCAGAGTAATTTACCCTTATACTTATCCCTTATTCCTCTTCATTCACTTAAAAGAAAATCCTTTGTGTATCCCAACCTAGATATTAATTAATATTTGGCTTTCACTATTGTTTCCCTAAAATGTTATTTACACTGTAATAATATCGTTTGCATATCAGGGGATCTCAATTATTTGGGGATATAGTAGCATCTACTCCTATGTTGCACCAACACCACCACATTGTGTTTTTAATCAATATTTCACTTTTATTAAAAGTTAAGGTTTAAACCCCTTCTTTTGTGGAATAACAATCTGTGTCTACTTTGATAATATATGTACAGTGTTGTACAGTGCTAACTATGTACATACATTTCCAATGTTTTTATTGGATTTTTTGTAAATAGCAGACAGAAATCTGTCCGATCGCTAGTGGCCGATATATGTTGTCATTTATCGATGTCTGCTCGCACTATAATAAATTGTCCCCCGTAAGTTTACTCTAGCAAAAGCGCTAAATAGCGGTCCACTCATAATCTGGCCCTTAATGGCACCTCCCTTAGTCAATGTGAAAAAGGCTAAATATGGCGCCCAGTAATGACTCCTAGCTCACTTACTATCTAATCCTTCCCTAAGACTGGCAAATAGATATGACAAATATACTTAATGATTAAGTAAGGGAGCGCTAGAAAAGCTCAGGAGTCTAGGAAGTAATACATTCTACTGTTTTATATTAAAACAATTGTGGTTTATTGAAATATATATCTAAATCATGACAAATAAAATCATATAAAATATGGGGCGCCTCCCTTTAAATGCAAATTGCTAAGTTCAGTTATCTGCTAAAATAGTATCAAATACACCATGGGGCCTATTTATTAAAGGTCTTGTGGACCTGATCTGACAGTGCGGATCAGGTCCGCAAGACCTCGCTGAATGTGGAGAGCAGGCCCCCTGCTGACTCGCGCAGGGAGGTGTCAATCAACCCGATCGTACTCGATCGGGTTGATTTCCGGCGATTCCTGTCCGCCTCATTAGAGCAGGCGGACAAGGTTATGGACTGGTCTGAAGACTCGCCAGAAACACGGGCCCACAAGCTCCGTTCGGAGCTTGATAAATGGGCACCCATGTATCAAGCATATAAACGTATTAATATGTGCAGCAATAAAATATTAACAATAGATGCAAGCTATAATTGCAATAATAATAGAAATATTTTATATAAACAATCTAATCCACCTTACATTAAAAGTTCATATGTATATTTCTATCGAAATCCAAATCCAAAGTATCTATTGAGTAAATACTGGCATATAAAAAGTTTATTACTGGGTCATAAACTGCAATTCTCCAGGATGTGAAGCTTATCACTATTTGGCTTGTCAGTATAATAAATATATAAATATAAATAAATAAATATATATATATAATAAATATTGATAAGCTACACATCCTGGAGAATTGCAGTTTATGACCCAGTAATAAACTTTTTATATGCCAGTATTTACTCAATAGATACTATGGGGGGTAGTTATCAAGCCGTCAACCTCAAATACGCTGGAATTCTGCAGCGTATTTGTGGCGAGGCTGATTCGCCTTAGTTATCAAAGGCTCGAGACCGGCAAAAGTAGAATTTTGTGACGTAAACTTCGATCCGCCGGACTCAGTCCGACACAGATCGATTCTTACGTCACTCCAGATGTTCCGCACACAAGTGCGGCACAATCTCACTACTTTTGCTAGTTATCAAATGACTAGCAGGTACGCTCGGCACTTTTACGGCCCAGCGTACCTGGTTTTCAAACCGCCACCCCTGGAGGTGGCGGATCCCATAGGAATCAATGGGAGTCTGACCATAGCGAAAGTACAAGTTCGCTGCTGCCAGACATCCCATTCATTCCTATGGGAGCTGTCTACACCTAACACCCTAACATGTACCCTTAGTCTAAACACCTCTAATCTGTCCCCCCCTACACCGCCGCAACTAAATAAAGTGTTTAACCCCTAAACCACCGCTCCCGGAGCCCACCGCAACTATAATATATATGTTAACCCCTAAACCGCCGCTCCCTGAACCCGCCGCAACCTATATTAAACTTATTAACCCCTAATCTGCCCCCCCCCCTACACCGTCGCCACCTATAATACATTTATTAACCCCTATCCTGCCCCCCACTATGCTGCCGCCACTGTAATAAAATTATTAACCCCTAAACCTAAGTCTAACACTAACCCTAACGCCCCCCTAACTTAAATATTAATTAAATAAATCTAAATAATATTTCTATTATTAACTAAATTAATCCTATTTAAAACTAAATACTTACCTTTAAAATAAACCCTAATATAGCTACAATATAAATAATAATTATATTGTAGCTATCTTAGGATTTATTTTTATTTTACAGGCAACTTTCAATTTATTTTAACTAGGTACAATAGCTATTAAATAGTTATTAACTATTTAATAGCTACCTAGCTAAAATAAACTGAAATTTACCTGTAAAATAAATCCTAACCTAAGTTACAATTACACCTAACACTACACTATACTTTAAAAAATTATTCCTATTTAAAACTAAATACTTACCTGTAAAATAAACCCTAATATAGCTACAATATAAATAATAATTATATTGTAGCTATCTTAGGATTTATATTTATTTTACAGGTAACTTTGTATTTATTTTAGCTAGTTAGAATAGTTATTAAATAGTTATTAACTATTTAATAACTACCTAGCTAAAAGAAATACAAAATTACCTGTGAAATAAATCCTAACCTAAGTTACAATTAAACCTAATACTACACTATCATTAAATTAATTAAATAAAATACCTACAATTATCTACAATTAAATACAATTACATAAACTAACTAAAGTACAAAAAATAAAAAAAGCTAAGTTACAAAAAATAAAAAAATAAGTTACCAACATTTTAAAAATATTACAACAATTTTAAGCTACTTACACCTAATCTAAGCCCCCTAATAAAATAACAAACCCCCCCAAAATAAAAAAAATGCCCTACCCTATTCTAAATTAAATAAAGTTCAAAGCTCTTTTACCTTACCAGCCCTTAAAAGGGCCATTTGTGGGGGCATGCCCCAAAAAGTTCAGCTCTTTTGCCTGAAAAAGAAAAATACAACCCCCCCAACATTAAAACCCACCACCCACATACCCCTAATCTAACCCAAACCCCCCTTACAAAAACCTAACACTAATCCCCTGAAGATCATCCTACCTTGAGTCGTCTTCACTCAGCCGAGCAGCGATGGAACCGAAGTGGACATCCGGAGCGGAAGAAGTTAATCCTCCAAGCGGCGCTGAAGAAATCTTCCATCCGATGAAGTCATCATCCAGGCGGCGCTGAAGAAGTCTTCGATCCGGGCGATGTCATCTTCCAAGAGGCGCTGAAGAGGTCTTCTATCCGGGCGTGTCATCTTCCAAGCCGGGTCTTGAATCTTCCTCCCGCCGACGCGGAACATCCTTCTTCACCGACAGACTACGACGAATGAAGGCTCTTTTAAGCGACGTCATCCAAGATGGCGTCCCCTCAATTCCGATTGGCTGATAGGATTCTATAAGCCAATCGGAATTAAGGTAGGAAAAATCTGATTGGCTGATGGAATCAGCCAATCAGATTCAAGTTCAATCCAATTGGCTGATCCAATCAGCCAATCAGATTGAGCTCGCATTCTATTGGCTGATCGGAACAGCCAATAGAATGCTAGCTCAATCTGATTGGCTGATTCCATCAGCCAATCAGATTTTTCCTACCTGAATTCCGATTGGCTGATAGAATCCTATCAGCCAATTGGAATTGAGGGGACGCCATCTTGGATGACGTCCCTTAAAGGAGCCTTCATTCGTCGTAGTCCGTCGGTGAAGAAGGATGTTCCGCGTCGGCGGGAGGAAGATTCAAGACCCGGCTTGGAAGATGACAACGCCCGGATAGAAGACCTCTTCAGCGCCTCTTGGAAGATGACATCGCCCGGATCGAAGACTTCTTCAGCTCCGCCTGGATGATGACTTCCATCGCTGCTCGGCTGAGTGTAGGGCATCTTTTTATTTTGGGGGGGTTTGTTATTTTATTAGGGGGCTTAGATTAGGTGTAAGTAGCTTAAATTTGTTGTAATATTTTTAAAATGTTTGTAACTTATTTTTTTATTTTTTGTAACTTAGCTTTTTTTATTTTTTGTACTTTAGTTAGTTTATGTAATTTTATTTAATTGTAGTTATTTGTAGGTAGTTTATTTAATTAATTGAATGACTATTTAATAACTATTCTAACTAGCTAAAATAAATACAAAGTTACCTGTAAAATAAATATAAATCCTAAGATAGCTACAATATAATTATTATTTATATTGTAGCTATATTAGGGTTTATTTTACAGGTAAGTATTTAGTTTTAAATAGGAATAATTTATTTAAGTGTAGTGTAGTGTTAGGTGTAATTGTAACTTAGGTTAGGATTTATTTTACAGGTAAATTTCTCTTTATTTTAGCTAGGTAAGCTATTAAATAGTTAATAACTATTTAATAGCTATTGTACCTAGTTAAAATAAATTGAAATTTGCCTGTAAAATAAAAATAAATCCTAAGATAGCTACAATATAATTATTATTTATATTGTAGCTATATTAGGGTTTATTTTAAAGGTAAGTATTTAGTTTTAAATAGGATTAATTTAGTTAATAATAGAAATATTATTTAGATTTATTTAATTAATATTTAAGTTAGGGGGCGTTAGGGTTAGACTTAGGTTTAGGAGTTAATAATTTTATTACAGTGGCGGCGGTGTAGTGGGGGGCAGGATAGGGGTTAATAAATTTATTATAGGTGACGACGGTGTAGGGGGGGCAGGATAGGGGTTAATAGGTTTAATATAGGTTGTGGCGGGTTCAGGGAGCGGCGGTTTAGGGGTTAAACTATTTATTTAGTTGCGGCGAGGTGCGGGATCAGCAGGATAGGGGTTAATAATTTTATTATAGAGGGCGACGGTATAAGGGGGGCAGAATAGGGGTTACTAGGTATACTGTTGGTGGCAGCGGTGTCCGGGAGCGGCGGTTTAGGGGTTAATACATTTATAAGAGTTGCGGCAGGGTCTAGGAGCGGCGGTTTAGGGGTTAATACATTTATAAGAGTTGCGGCAGGGTCTAGGAGTGGCGGTTTAGGGGTTAGTAACTTTATTGAGTTGCGGGAGGCTCCGGGGGCGCCGGTATAGGGATAGAACAGTGTAGTTTAGTGTGAGTGCTTAGTGACAGGCTAGCAATAAAGCTGGGAAAAAGCTGAAGAGCAGCGAGATCGGATGAGTGATAACTCTCACAGTCCGCTGCTCATCGCCCCGCGGCTTTTTGACAGCTTTATTTGATAACTTAGGCGAACGTATTCAAGGTCCGCGGCGGTGAAGGTAGGCGAGCTTAGGCGGGCGTATTGGGCCGGCAAAGGCAGAAAAGTAGATGGCTTGATAACTACCCCCCTTTGGATTTGGATTTCGATAGAAATATACATATGAACTTTTAACGTAAGGTGGATTAGATTGTTTATATCAAATGTTTCTATTATTGCAATTATAGCTTCTTGCATCTATTGTTAATATGTTATTGCTGTACATATTAATATGTGTATATGCTTGATACATGGTGTATTTGATACTATTTTAGCAGATAACTGAACTTAACAATTTGCATTTAAAGGGAGACTTCCCTAATTTTATATGATTTTATTTGTCATGATTTAGATATATATTTCAATAAACCACAATTTTTTTTAATATAAGCCAGTAGAATTTATTACTTCCTAGACTCCTGAGCTTTTCTAACGCTCCCTTACTTAATCATTAAGTATACCTCCCTTAGTCAACTCCAACAGTTAATTTTCCCCATTTTAATATTAAAAAGAAACATAATTAAAAACAAGAACACAGATCAATTGGTACCATTTGTATAGGTTTATATTTCACTGCTTTGTTTAAATGGATTCTAGATCTGGCTAATTGATCAATATAGTTCTTGGAAATGTGTATACTCAGACTTTCTCCATATCTCACTGGCATGCCATGGTATTTTTTAATGAATCCATACAATCATTTTTATTTAAAGGGATAGTAAAAAGAAAAAAAAACAACTTCTATTATCTAATTTTCTTTGTTCTTTTGGTATCCTTTGTTTAAAATCATACCTAGGTAGGTTTGGGAGCATCAGTGCACTGCTAGAATCTATCTGCTGGTTGGTGGCTGCAAATTTATGCCTCTTGTTTTTAGCTCACCAAGGCCTAGATTTAGAGTTCGGCGGTAGCCGTCAAAACCAGCGTTAGAGGCTCCTAACGCTGGTTTTGGGCGCCCGCTGGTATTTGGAGTCAGTGATTAAAGGGTCTAACGCTCACTTTTCAGCCGCGACTTTTCCATACCGCAGATCCCCCTACGCCATTTGCGTAGCCTATCTTTTCAATGGGATCTTCCTAACGCTGGTATTTAGAGTCGTTTCTGCAGTGAGCGTTAGAGCTCTAATGACAAGATTCCAGCCGCCTGAAAAAAGCAGGAGTTAAGAGCTTTCTGGCTAACGCCGGTTTATAAAGCTCTTAACTACTGTACCCTAAAGTACACTAACACCCATAAACTACCTATGTACCCCTAAACCGAGGTCCCCCCACATCGCCGCCACTCGATTAAAATTTTTAACCCCTAATCTGCCGACCGCCACCTACGTTATACTTATGTACCCCTAATCTGCTGCCCCTAACCCCGCCGACCCCTATATTATATTTATTAACCCCTAACTTGCCCCCCACAACATCGCCGCAAGCTACTTAAAATAATTAACCCCTAATCTTCCGACCGCAAATCGCCGCCACCTACGTTATCCCTATGTACCCCTAATCTGCTGCCCCTAACATCGCCGACCCCTATGTTATATTTATTAACCCCTAATCTGCCCCCCACAACGTCGCCGACACCTACCTACACTTATTAACCCCTAATCTGCCGAGCGGACCTGAGCGCTACTATAATAAAGTTATTAACCCCTAATCCGCCTCACTAACCCTATCATAAATAGTATTAACCCCTAATCTGCCCTCCCTAACATCGCCGACACCTAACTTCAATTATTAACCCCTAATCTGCCGACCGGAGCTCACCGCTATTCTAATAAATGTATTAACCCCTAAAGCTAAGTCTAACCCTAACACTAACACCCCCCTAAGTTAAATATAATTTTTATCTAACGAAATAAATTAACTCTTATTAAATAAATGATTCCTATTTAAAGCTAAATACTTACCTGTAAAATAAATCCTAATATAGCTACAATATAAATTACATTTATATTATAGCTATTTTAGGATTAATATTTATTTTACAGGCAACTTTGTAATTATTTTAACCAGGTACAATAGCTATTAAATAGTTAAGAACTATTTAATAGTTACCTAGTTAAAATAATAACAAATTTACCTGTAAAATAAATCCTAACCTAAGATATAATTAAACCTAACACTACCCTATCAATAAAATAATTAAATAAACTACCTACAATTACCTACAATTAACCTAACACTACACTATCAATAAATTAATTAAACACAATTGCTACAAATAAATACAATTAAATAAACTATCTAAAGTACAAAAAATAAAAAAGAACTAAGTTACAGAAAATAAAAAAATATTTACAAACATAAGAAAAATATTACAACAATTTTAAACTAATTACACCTACTCTAAGCCCCCTAATAAAATAACAAAGACCCCCAAAATAAAAAATTCCCTACCCTATTCTAAAATACAAAAATTACAAGCTCTTTTACCTTACCAGCCCTGAACAGGGCCCTTTGCGGGGCATGCCCCAAGAATTTCAGCTCTTTTGCCTGTAAAATAAAACATACAATACCCCCCCCCCAACATTACAACCCACCACCCACATACCCCTAATCTAACCCAAACCCCCCTTAAATAAACCTAACACTAAGCCCCTGAAGATCTTCCTACCTTGTCTTCACCATCCAGGTATCACCGATCCGTCCTGGCTCCAAGATCTTCATCCAACCCAAGCGGGGGTTGGCGATCCATAATCCGGTGCTCCAAAGTCTTCCTCCTATCCGGCAAGAAGAGGACATCCGGACCGGCAAACATCTTCTCCAAGCGGCATCTTCTATGTTCTTCCATCCGATGACGACCGGCTCCATCTTGAAGACCTCCAGCGCGGATCCATCCTCTTCTTCCGACGACTAGACGACGAATGACGGTTCCTTTAAGGGACGTCATCCAAGATGGCGTCCCTCGAATTCCGATTGGCTGATAGGATTCTATCAGCCAATCGGAATTAAGGTAGGAATATTCTGATTGGCTGATGGAATCAGCCAATCAGAATCAAGTTCAATCCGATTGGCTGATCCAATCAGCCAATCAGATTGAGCTCGCATTCTATTGGCTGATCGGAACAGCCAATAGAATGCGAGCTCAATCTGATTGGCTGATTGGATCAGCCAATCGGATTGAACTTGATTCTGATTGGCTGATTCCATCAGCCAATCAGAAAATTCCTACCTTAATTCCGATTGGCTGTTAGAATCCTATCAGCCAATCGGAATTCGAGGGACGCCATCTTGGATGACGTCCCTTAAAGGAACCGTCATTCGTCGTCTAGTCGTCGGAAGAAGAGGATGGATCCGCGCTGGAGGTCTTCAAGATGGAGCCGGTCGTCATCGGATGGAAGAACATAGAAGATGCCGCTTGGAGAAGATGTTTGCCGGTCCGGATGTCCTCTTCTTGCCGGATAGGAGGAAGACTTTGGAGCACCGGATTATGGATCGCCAACCCCCGCTTGGGTTGGATGAAGATCTTGGAGCCAGGACGGATCGGTGATACCTGGATGGTGAAGACAAGGTAGGAAGATCTTCAGGGGATTAGTGTTAGGTTTATTTAAGGGGGTTTGGGTTAGATTAGGGGTATGTGGGTGGTGGGTTGTAATGTTGGGGGGGGTATTGTATGTTTTTTTTTACAGGCAAAAGAGCTGCAATTCTTGGGGCATGCCCCGCAAAGGGCCCTGTTCAGGGCTGGTAAGGTAAAAGAGCTTGTAATTTTTGTATTTTAGAATAGGGTAGGGAATTTTTTATTTTGGGGGTCTTTGTTATTTTATTAGGGGGCTTAGAGTAGGTGTAATTAGTTTAAAATTGTTGTAATATTTTTCTTATGTTTGTAAATATTTTTTTATTTTCTGTAACTTAGTTCTTTTTTATTTTTTGTACTTTAGATAGTTTATTTAATTGTATTTATTTGTAGCAATTGTGTTTAATTAATTTATTGATAGTGTAGTGTTAGGTTAATTGTAGGTAATTGTAGGTAGTTTATTTAATTATTTTATTGATAGGGTAGTGTTAGGTTTAATTATATCTTAGGTTAGGATTTATTTTAAAGGTAAATTTGTAATTATTTTAACTAGGTAACTATTAAATAGTTCTTAACTATTTAATAGCTATTGTACCTGGTTAAAATAATTACAAAGTTGCCTGTAAAATAAATATTAATCCTAAAATAGCTATAATATAAATGTAATTTATATTGTAGCTATATTAGGATTTATTTTACAGGTAAGTATTTAGCTTTAAATAGGAATCATTTATTTAATAAGAGTTAATTTATTTCGTTAGATAAAAATTATATTTAACTTAGGGGGGTGTTAGTGTTAGGGTTAGACTTAGCTTTAGGGGTTAATTCATTTATTAGAATAGCGGTGAGCTCCGGTCGGCAGATTAGGGGTTAATAATTGAAGGTAGGTGTCGGCGATGTTAGGGAGGGCAGATTAGGGGTTAATACTATTTATGATAGGGTTAGTGAGGCGGATTAGGGGTTAATAACTTTATTATAGTAGCGCTCAGGTCCGCTCGGCAGATTAGGGGTTAATAAGTGTAGGTAGGTGTCGGCGACGTTGTGGGGGGCAGATTAGGGGTTAATAAATATAACATAGGGGTCGGCGATGTTAGGGCAGCAGATTAGGGGTACATAGGGATAACGTAGGTGGCGGCGGTTTACGGAGCGGCAGATTAGGGGTTAAAAGTGTAATGCAGGGGTCAGCGATAGCGGGGGCGGCAGATTAGGGGTTAATAAGTGTAAGGTTAGGGGTGTTTAGACTCGGGGTACATGTTAGAGTGTTAGGTGCAGACGTAGGAAGTGTTTCCCCATAGCAAACAATGGGGCTGCGTTAGGAGCTGAACGCTGCTTTTTTGCAGGTGTTAGGTTTTTTTTCAGCTCAAACAGCCCCATTGTTTCCTATGGGAGAATCGTGCACGAGCACGTTTTTGAGGCCGGCCGCGTCCGTAAGCAACTCTGGTATCGAGAGTTGCATTTGCGGTAAATATGCTCTACGCTCCTTTTTTAGAGCCTAACGCAGCATTTGTTTTAACTCTCGATACCAGAGTTAAATTTATGGTGCGGCCAGAAAAAAACCCGCGGAGCGTTAACAGCCCTTTTACCGCCAAACTCCAAATCTAGCCGCAAGTGTGTTAAGCTAGCTCCCAGTAGTGCATTGCTGCATCTTCAACAGAACATACCAAGAGAATGAAGTAAATTTGATAATATAAGTAAATAGAAAACCCCTTTAGGACCAGGGATTTTGGAGAAAAATTTGCTTAAAGCACTTGGGAATTTTTGTGATTTTTGCTTTCACTCCATTTAAACAGAAACGAAACCTTAATTTTTTTTTTATTAACCTATCAAAACTATATATAGTAGGCAACCATACGCATTGATCTAGGCCCATTTAGGTAATTTTTTCACAAACTTTGGGTTTCTCACTGAAATTATTTGCATACTGCTTGTGCAGTCATAACTGGTTAGGCTGACCATATTGTCGATTTAAAAAGGGACACATATGAAAAATACATATGTCAGGGCTGTTTAAAGAAATGATTTTTATAAGAACCCTCATATATGTATTTTTCATATGTGTTCCTTCTTAAAGTGGCAATATGGTCAGCCCCCTGGTGCCCCCTTTGTTCAGAAAAAGCAGACATGCATTGCTTTGCCAATTAGAAGGCCGCTAATTGCAACTGTGCACCACACTTTAAATTCTTGACAGTGAAGGGGTTAATCAGTAACCTTGTAAGGTTTATTTTTGCTGTAGTGTAGAGATTACCCTCCCACCTCCTAATCCCTACCAGATCCCTCTCAAACAGCTCTCTTCCATCCCCCACCCCCCACTGTTCACCACCACCTTAGGTACTGCCAGTGTGCAGTTTTAAGGCATTTTAAATATATATATATATATTATTATTATTATTATTATTTTTTATTATTTTTTTTTGTATTGCAGGGAATCCATGTGGTTTAAGGGGTTAAAATGGTATGCTCTATAGCTGAACCCTGATAGAAAAATATTGGGTTTCATGTTCCTTTAAGCCTGACTGGTAAATGATACTTTTGTTTTTGAAAACAATGTATCCTTGTCTAAATATTTTTTATTCTTTGCATATGCATACTGTTTTGGCTTTCCTATAAGGGTTCTGTTAACTAGTTATTAAACTGTCAATGTATTACTTTATTTGCACTTGGTTTGTGCTTAAATTATTTTTCATCTATTAATTTCATAAAAAAAAAAAAAGGTGTAAACACATTGCTATTTCCCAACTAATTATAATGTCACACTGGAACTGATCTACTTTTGGCCAGTGAAGATGCATTATAAGCTAAAAATTGACCACCTCTACTAGCTCAGAGAATCAGATCCAATCCCCAAATATCAGGGATAAGAGTAGGTCCGCTAGAATACAAATTGTCACTTTATGCGGATGATGTGCTTTTCACACTTTCCTATCTCCAAACGTCTGTGGCAGAGGTATCGAAGAAGATCAAACAATTTGGGTTATTCTCAAATTTCACTGTAAACAAATAAAAATCTGAAATACTTAATATTACAATTCCAACTGCTAGTTTCCAAACATTATTGCAATTGTGTCCTTTTAAACTCCAAACTAGAGCCCTAATACCTAGGGATTCACCTATCCCCAAACCCAAAAACACTCCTTGATATTAACTTCCTTAAACTACTAACTACAATTCAGGGGGACCTTAACACCTGGAAGGATTGCCCATTCTCATGGTGCGTAGACTACAGATTCTGAAGATGAACATCCTTCCTAGAATCTTATACGCAATACAAGCGGCACCAATACACCTTCTACAAAACTTTATTTTACAAACACAAATTTATTTGTTTGGGTCAATATAAAACCTAGAATACTGAAAACAACAATGTACCACACATTTAGAGAGGGTGGATTAGGTCTACCCAAATTAGAAACGTATTATCTAGCCACTTGCTTACAAAGAGTCATCTTTTGGCATTGCAACAAAGACATAAAATCATGGATTCCAATGGACTCCCAAATATTACACTCCCCTTACCCAGGAGCTTTGTGTTGGTTGCCAAAACAAGGCCGTCCTCAGTGGCTAAATACATACCTGCTTTTACAACATATCTTTGACCTATTGGTTTCCCAAGGATTTCTACATTGGTGAACCCCTTGTCTCCAATTTCCCCCAATGCTGAATTATTGGGAGGTTTAGACTTCAATAGGAATACCTTAGACAATTGGGAAATAGGTTATACGATCCCAATCCACAAATTACTTAGGGATGGTCACATCAAAAAGAGAGAGGAACTCTCTGATATATTGGGGGGTCTTTTTCAAAATGGTTGAAACACTGCCAAATAAAACACATCCTGACCACATTCCAATATAAAGAAGAGTTAAAGGGACACTGAACCCAAATTTTTTATTTTGTAATTCAGAAAGAGCATGCAATTTTAGGCAACTTTCTAATTTACTCCTATTATCAATTTTTCTTCGTTCTCTTGCTATCATTATTTGAAAAAGAAGGCATCTAAGGTTTTTTTTGGTTTCAGTACTCTGGACAGCACTTTTTATTGGTGGATGAATTTATCCACCAATCAGCAAGGACAACCCAGGTTGTTCACCAAAAATGGGCCGGCATCTAAACTTACATTTTTGCATTTCAAATAAAGATACCAAGAGAATGAAGAAACTTTGATAATAGGAGTAAATTAGAAAGTTGCTTAAAATTTCATGCTCAATCTGAATCACGAAAGAAATTTTTTGGGTACAGTGTCCCTTTAACTAGATCCCTGACACCATTTGAGCAGTTCTGCTCAATGGAAAATCTGGCACTCAATACGCTCTTGTGGGCTAGGAAACTCCTGATAGCGGCCCAGAACCCCAAATTACCAGAATACACGGAGAGATGGCATAGAGACTTAGGCAGAACATTTACAGATACAGAATGGAATTGTATCATACACAATACTAGAAAATCCTCTACATCTACGAAATTCCTGGAAACAAATTATAAAATTCCATCTCACCCCGTTTAGATTGAAGAGCCTCTTTCCAGCATCCTCAGACTTATGTTGGAGGGGATGTGGACAGAGAGGTACTATGATGCATGTCTGGTGGGAATGCCCAGAAATTAAACCTTTTTGGTACAATATTAAGAAAAATATTAGCATATTATTGGGACCACATACACAATTCTCATTTGAACCAGCCTTAACCCTACTTAAAGGGACAGTCTACACCAAATTTTTTCTTATTTAAAAAGATAGATAATCCCTTTATTACCCATTCCCCGTTTTTGCATAATCAACACAGTTATATTAATATACTTTTTACCTCTGTGATTACCTTGTATCTAAGTCTCTGCAGACAGCCTCCTTATCTAAGTGCTTTTGACAGACATGCAGTGTAGTCAATCAGTGAAGACTCCTAAATAACTTCACGGGAGTGAGCACAATGTTATCTATATGACACATGGGAACTAGCACAGTCTAACTGTGAAAAACTTTCAAAATGCTCTGAGCTAAGAGGCGGTTTTCAACGGTTTAGAAATCAGTTTGAGCCTAGCTAGGTTTAGCTTTTCAAAAATACCACCAAGGGAACAAAGCAAATTTTATGATAAAAGTAAATTGGAAAGTTGTTTAAAATTGCAGGTCCTATCTGAATCATGAAAGTTTAGTTTTGACTTTACTGTCCCTTTAATTTACTACCCTCTTGTCCCTGTAAACTTAAATTAAAACTAATGCAATTATCTCTAAACTCAGCTAGATCACTAATAGCGAAATTTTGAAAGTCTCAAATCTGTCCCACTCTTGATAGCTGGATAACATACATGAATAACACATTAATCCTAGAAGAATATGGATACTATACAATGAATCATGTAGACTTCCTACTTGACGTGAAATTTATATGGCAAAAAGGAATTAATAACAGAATAGACTTTTGGTTCCAAATATAAAGCATCGAAATAGGAGATATCTTGCATATGACGAATGTCATGGAAGGGGCAAGGAATACTTTAAAACCTAAAGCTTGCTCGGACTCGCTCTCAACTTTCTGATCTCCCTCCACTCTTTCCTCCTCTCTTTTCCTGTGATAGAGTCCAGAAAGGGAACAGCACATGGGAGTGAAGGATGTGCACGGTAGACCTAGGGCGCTGCCAAGCCCTAACACATGTACAAAGATAAGCAGGGTCTCCAGCACTGTTTCAAACTAACTTTATTTGAACACAAATAGCGACGTTTCGGTGTCACAGCACCTTATTCATGCTTGGGTGATTTTCCTGTGATAAGAGTCATACATTATTTCACCTATAAAGAGTCTAATATGTGTCAAAGTTATTAAAGCTCAGAATTTAAGAGATATTTAAACATAAATATTCTGTCATTAGGACACACTTTTGACCCGGATTGTTTAGTTTAGTTTACGTTACTAAGTTATTTGTTAAGGTTACATGGACGCTATTTACTACATAAAACTAAAATGGATTGTTAACACAAACAGAAGTGATAACGAGAGTTGAGCAAAATGTAAGATGTAATTCTTCATGTTAACTGCATTGAATATGTGTGATATGTAACGCTTATTAATAAAAGTAAGTATAAAAAAAATTGACCACCTCAGGTTAAATACTTTTTTATAAAGAAAGATAAAAGGGAGTCAGACTATGTCAATTTATTCTTCAAATGACCTAAGTATATTAAAATAACTTAGGACTTTAACCTTGTATAAAGGACAGAAGTGCAGACCCTTAAAATTACATATAAACCTAAATTTTAAGAGAGTAAAGGTAGAAACTGAATAAGTGACTACACACAAGACAGGGATTTCAGCACTTCAAATTTTATTTTAAATGGTTCAGTGAACCTTACCATAAATGGTTGACCACAGTGCTTTTTAGATCATGCATATACAATACAGGCAGAGTATCCACATAAACTTAATCAAGACAAATGAACCACAAATATACTACTCAGAAACGTTTCTGCTCTGTAGACTTAGACATCAAATGGCACAAAATAGGCAAAAAGTTGCAAATATTCCTTAATGTCATAACAACACAACACCTCCACTACAGGATGGCTATGCACATTGGGCACAAATCAGCCATCATAGTGATCCATGAGGATCTATGTTTGTTAAAACACTTCTCAATAATTATGGTGTGGCTACAAACGAATATAGAACAATTGAAGTAGGAATACACACACACTCTTTATACAGATGTACATAAATAAGCCAATGTTCGATTAAGGTAAAAATAGACTAAGGGGTTCTGTACAACACCTATTGCAGAGGATACTACTATATTGGAATAGTATTAAGGTGCCATGAAAATACATACAGACAGTAGGATCTATGTACAGCCCCCAAAATGAGTCTAGATATTACCATATCGTCACACTATGTTGCATACAATCCAAATTATAAAAGACAGCAGAAAATACTCCAATTGTGTGTAATATAAATGGAGCTTTGGGACATCCTGTGTGACAAAAGGACTTCTGGTGAACAAGTATCCTGAATGAATCAGTTCAAAGTGAAACCATTTCCTCCATAAATATTACCATGGGGCAAAACGAAGTCCGTGCAAAGGAGATTTGAGCAAGATTAGTATGGCATTTATACGGACATTTAAGAGGCTGTTATTACCCCTCTATAGTGCCGACTTGCAGCTCCAAAGGTTCGTCTTGTAAACATACACTGCCTTCAAGGTCACCAGTTAGAAATCCTCTTTTACTGCCGTGAGTTTAGCAACACTGTTTCCATCTGTTAGGTCTGTGTCAAAGCATCCCACTCTGAGTATGTCACTGCCGACACGCGTTTCACCCCCCACGTGACTGCAACGTCATAGGGGTTTCCTCAGGGCAAACGGTTGGTGAGTTAAGGGCGCATCTGATTATTTACAGGTCATGATGCCCGATGATTGGTTGTCTATTATCAAACTTTTAACCAATAGACAAGCCCGCCTACATACAAGCCCCTCTTGAGGAAAAAGTGAAAATGTTATTGGACCAAGATCGATACCTAATTATTCAAAGGTGCAAATAACACACAACATAATAAAAGTGCAATATAATACAACAAGCATGTACACAATTTTATAAATTTAAAAAAGGAAACTAAATACCACTTTAAACGGTTCAAGTGTCTTGAGAGAGTTAATAACTCACATATTATTTTGCAGTGATTAAAATATCAATGTAACTGCAATCCGGATGGCTTTAGTGTAGTGTAGTAGACAACCCAAAGTATTGATCTAGGCCCATTTTGGTATATTTAATGCCACCATTTCACCGCGAAATGCGATCAAATTTAAAAAAACATAATTTTTTCGCAATTTTAGGTTTCTCACTGAAATTATTTACAAACAGCTTGTGCAATTATGGCACAAATGGTTGTAAATGCTTCTCTGGGATCCCCTTTGTTCAGAAATAGCAGACATATATGGCTTTGGTGATGCTTTTTGGTAATTAGAAGGCTGCTAAATGCCGCTGCACATCACGCGTGTATTATGTCTAGCAGTGAAGGGGTTAATTAGGGATCTTGTAGGGAGCTTGCAGGGTTAATTTTAGCTTTAGTGTAGAGATCAGCCTCCCACCTAACACATCAAACCCCCTGATCCCTCCCAAACAGCTCTCTTCCTTCCCCCACCCCACAATTGTCCCTGCCATCTTAGATACTGGCAGAAAGTCTGCCAGTACTAAAATAAAAGGTATCTTTTTTTTTATATAGCATATTTACATATGCTGCTGTGTAGGATCCCCCTTAGCCCCAAACCTCCCTGATGCCCCCCCCAAACAGCTCTCTAACCCTCCCCCTCTACATTATTGGGAGCCATCTTGGGTATTGGCAGCTGTCTGCCAGTACCCAGTTTACAAAAAAATATATATTTTTTTATTTTTTCCCCCCACTTTTTGTAGTGTAGCTCCCCCCCAAGACTAAACCCCTACCCCCTCCCAGATCACTTAGATTATTTCAGTTAAAGTTTTTATTCCCCCTCTCTCCATAGTGTAATGGTTCCCCCTCTCTCCCTCTAAATTTAAACAAACTCTGTTCCATAGTGTAATGGTTCCCACCCGCTCCCTCCCCGTGCACTCGCCCGCCCGCCTCCCCCGTGCATGCGTGCACGTCCGTGCGCGCCCCCCAGCGATCCCGCCCACGAACCCGCCCACCTCTGCACTCAGCAATACATTGATGGCCACCCACCCGCCTCCCATGTTGGCTCCCACCCACCAACGATTGCGACCATCGATGTCCGGTGCAGAGAGGGCCATAGAGTGGCTCTCTCTGCATCGGATGGGGAAAAATGTTATTGCAGTGATGCCTCAAAAAGCTGAGCACCAAGTTCGGTGCGATGAGCAGTGGACTGTTGTTAACTGACAGTCATCGATCTCGCTGCTCATCGGCTTTTTTACAGCTTTCTTGCTAGCCTGTCACTAAGCACCCACACTATACTACACTGTTTTACCCCCTATACCGCCACTCCCGGAGCCCCCCGCAACTAAATAAAGTTATTAACCCTTAAACCACCGCTCTTGGAACCCGCCGCAACTATAATAAATATATTAACCCCTAAACCGTCGCTCCCGGACCCCGACACATACTATAATAAATATATGAACCCCTAAACCGCCACTCCCGGAATCTGCCACAACTATAATAAATATATGAACCCCTAATCCGCCACTCCCGGACCCCGCCGCAACTATAATAAATATATGAACCCCTAAACCGCCGCTTCCAGACTCCGCCGCCACCTACATTATACCTATTAACCCCTATCCTGCCGATCCCGGACCCCGCCGCAAATAAATGAATTGTTTAACCCCTAAACCGTCGCTCCCGGAGCCCACCGCCACCTACATTACATTTATTAACCCCTAATCTGCCCCCCCAAACACCACCGCCACCTAAATTATATCTATTAACCCCTAAACCTAAGTCTAACCCTAACCCTAACACCCCCTAAATACTAAATACTTACCTATAAAATAAACCCTAAGATAGCTACAATGTAACTATTAGTTATATTGTACCTAGCTTAGGGTTTATTTTATAGGTAAGTATTTAGTTTTAAATAGGAATAATTTATTTAATTATAGGAATATTTATTTAGATTCATTTAAATAATATTTAAGTTAGGGGGTGTTAGGGTTAGACTTAGGTTTAGGGGTTAAGAGATATAATGTAGGTGGCGGCGGTGTAGGGGGGGCAGATTAGGGGTTAATAAATGTAATTAGGTGGCGGTGGGCTCCGGGAGCGACAGTTTAGGGGTTAAACAATTAATTTATTTGCGGCAGGGTCCGGGATCGGCAGGTTAGGGGGTTAATAACTTTATGTAGGTGGTGGCGGTATAGGGAGTGGCGGTTTAGGGGTTAATAACTTTATTTTGTTGTGGGGGGCTCCGGGAGCGGCGGATTAGGGGTTAATAAGTATAATGTAGTTGGCGGCGGTTTAGGGGTTAATAAGTATAAAGTAGGTGGCGGCGGTGTAAGGGGGCAGATTAGGGGTGTTTAGACTCGGGGTACATGTTAGGGTGTTAGGTGCAGTCAATGGGATATCGGGCAGCAGTGAACATGAGCTCTCGCTGCTGTCAGACTCCCATTGATTCCTATGGGATCCGCCGCCTCCAGGGCATCGGATTGAAAACCAGGTACGCTGGGCCGGAATAGTGACGAGCGTACCTGGTTGTATTTTGATAACTTCCAAAAGTAGTCAGATTGTGCCGAACTTGCGTTCGGAACATCTGTAGTGACCATCGATCTGTGTCGGACTGAGTCCGGCGGATCATATGTTACGTCACTAGATTCTACTTTGTAGGGCTTGATAACTATGGCGAATCAGCCTCGCCACAAATGCTCTGCAGAATTCCAGCGTATTTTCGGTTGGCGGCTTGATAACTAGAGGCCATAATCTACATTTAGAATTTCTAAGTTCTCCTCTTACAAGAAAACAAATAAATTGTTGATTTTAACACAATCTGTTTCTTTTCAAGTTTTTTCATTTAACACATTTTCACTAAAGCAGCAATGTTTAATATCCCTTTAAAACTGCTATATTTCACACAGCTATATTTTGCACACTCTAGTAACTCATTTGTAGCTGTCCTTAAAGGGACATAAAATTGCAAAAGAAACTACTTTAATGTGTTAGAGTATTTAAGTATTAGTGCACTATTACTTGCATATAACTTTGTATTAAGCCCATGCAAAGGGAGTTAAAGCCTGCTCTAGAGAAGCAATGCACTACTGGGACCTAGTGTTACACACAGAGAACCAATGTCATGGGGCATATTTATGTAGCCACCAATCACTAGCTAGTTCCCAGTAGTGTGTTGCTTTTTCTTAAAAATAAATCCACAGCATTTTAATAAGGAGAAATATATTGTTCATCTTTTGAATGGCTGCCTATAAAGTGAGCTGGAAATATCTTTAGGGGAATTGCATAAGGTAAAAAAAAATTGAGAATATGTTAAAACTTAAATTACCAAAACAAATGAAAGCTGTTGATTGCAATTTGGAACATGTTTGAATTACAAACAATATGATGAAATCTAATATTTTTTTACATTTTTATTTTCTTACTTGTTATTTATTGCATCACAATATAAATATGACAGGTTTGCCTAATAATAATACATAAATATTCAGTGGCATAATTAAAGAACACAAGTGAGTTGGTTGGAGGTCTGAATCTAGACTTTTTATGATATTTATCTTTTCAAACGTTAGATGTCTTTGAAGCATGAGGCTTGTTTGATCCTCTCTCCTGATGAGAGATGACCTATTAAGTTTTGAGAGGTTTTAAACTCACTCTTTTCTTGCTAAAATATTATTATCAAAGGAACCTTTTCCCTTAATTTTTAAAAAAAATTTTTTTTAAAGAATTATCTCTTGATTTTTGTCTTCCTTTGTTTTTTTCCCTTCCAGTAAAGACACAATTTATACCACACACGGAGATTTAAGAAACAGTTATCAAGTGCGTTTTTACCCTGGGAAACAAATCCAACACCGGTCTATTGCGACATGATGAGTAACTATTATTGAAAAGTAAATGTTTAGCGTATTATTTTAAAGGAAGAACATTATATTTAACTCAGACTTTACTTATCCAGTCCTGTCAACTTTGATGAAAAAAAATCATAATTTGCATAAATTGCATATCTAGAAAGACATCTGATATAATTTACAAATTGGTTGCCTCTCTTTTATAATTGAATCTTAGTGGAATATTATTTTTAACATATCACTGTTACTCAATATTTACTCAGGGCCAGAGTGGAGCGCTAATTACATGAGAACGATAAGTGGTTTATCACAGGTATTTGAGCTACTCGGGTTTAGTGCTCGTATTACAAGTGGAAAGTAAACCTGATTAATTGAATCGTGAATCACAATTTACACTAGAATGATTAACTCATCTTCAGAGCTCTGGTTAAATGTTTTGCTAAACAAAAAATTGTCACAAAACACATCAAAAATACATAACAACGTAGTTACACTCATAATAACACTATCTAATAAAAACTATTACAAAAAATATTGCACACAAAAGTTATAAAGGTTCAAATATATGAGGTCTTAGGTGTTTAGAAAAAAAAGGCAGGCAAAGGTCTTTAACATAGACATACATACATATGCATCTCTAAATATGGATATGTATATAAATATATATAGATATGTATTTATGCATTTATATGTGTCTATATGTATTTAAAGAAATACATACACATATAAACACATAAATACATATGTACATGTATATATATATATATATATATATATATATATATATATATATATATATACATACATTGTGTGTATATATATATATATATATATATATATATATATATATATATATGTAGGCAAAAGAGAAATGCACTCCTAACTTCCAAATCCAATGATGCCCTGGGTGCAGCAAACAAATAGGCAAACAAAGAGGACAAGCCCACTCCAAGGGAAACTTTAACAGGTCACTTTATTTCGTGAACGTTTTCGGACCTGATACTGGTGAACAGTACATAAATAATTTATTGAGAGTCCTTGGATCTTCATATATTGAGAGTCCTGATCGATTTGTTTGATGTTCACAATATAAATATTTGTGCCGATTGAGAATATTGTATTCTGGGATTTGAGCGGGAATATGTCTGTTTGCTATTGATCTATATTTGTTTTATGTTTCTCTGTGTCTGCAGTTTGATCCAGATCACTCTCCCTCTTATATTGGGTTTACTGGTGTTGCTATGGCAACCGTTATGTGAGGCTGTTTGGATTTAGCTGTATGCACAGAGAGCATATTATACTCACCCGCTTCTATGTTCAATTTCTATTATACTGTGGCTGTATGTTCTGCTTTGATTATGCTTTTTGATTATGCTTTTACATTGCAGGTTGCACCTTATTCCGCAATTATGTCAACTTGGACAGGCTTATAATGTTAATAGTGTGCATGTAAATATTTTGCTGTGATATAACATAGGCTTTGTTGTGATTGGATAATGTGCTGGTTGATACTCTGCTTTTTGTTGATTCCCATGTACTGGACACAATGCGATCAGGGAGTTTGTTCTCCCTGCTGTTTGCCTGTCATTTTGTTACTATTGGTTTCCATGGCAACCTCGGGCGGTCCGTGCAGGACATGTGAATCAATTGTCTTTTATTTTTTGCCTACTGATCTGGTTCTGTTTTTGCCTTTAGCCATATACTCATATTCGGCTAGAATTAGAGTTTTGTCGGTAAAGACCCGCGTAGCTAACGCTGCTTTTTTTTCCCAACGCACGCTTCCAACAACGCTGGTATTTAGAGTTGTCTGAGGGGCTGCGTTAGGCTCAAAAAAGGGTGTGTTGAGCCTAATGTAGCTCCACATCAACCCTCAATACCAGCGTTGCTTATGGTAGCGGTAAGCTGGAAAAACGTGCTCGTGCACGATATCCCAATAGGAAACAATGGTGCTGAGCTGTCTGAAAAAAAACCTACACCTGCAAAAAAGCAGCGTTCAGCTCCTAGCACAGCCCCATTGTTTCCTATGGGGAAACACTTTCTAAGTCTGCACCTAACACCCTAACATGAACCCCAAGTCTAAACACCCCTAACCTTACACTTATTAACCCCTAATCTGCCGCCCCCGCTATCGCTGACCCCTGCATATTATTATTAACCCTTAATCTTCCGCTCCGGACACCGCTGCAACCTACATTATCACTATGAACCCCTAATCTGCTGCCCCTAACACCGCCGACCCCTATATTATATTTATTAACCCCTAATCTGCCCCCCGCCAACTTTGTTGCTACCTTACCTGCACTTATTAACCCCTAATCTGCCGACTGGACCTTGCCGCCACTATAATAAATGTATTAACCCCTAAACTGCCGCACTCTCGCCTCGCAAACACTAGAATAAATAGTATTAACCCCTAATCTGCCCTCCCTAACATTGCCGCCACCTACCTACAATTATTAACCCCTAATCTCCCGCCCGCACCATCGCCGCTATTATAATAAAGTTATTAACCCCTAAACATAACTCTAACCCTAACCCTAACACCCCTCTAACATAAATATAATTTATATTAAACAAAATAATATTCCTAAAATTAACTAAATTATTCCTATTTAAAACTAGATACTTACCTATAAAATAAACCCTAATATAGCTACAATATAATTATTAATTGCATTGTAGCTATTTTAGGATTTATATTTATTTTACAGGTAATTTTGTATTTATTTTAACTAGGTAGCTATTAAATAGTTATTAACTATTTAATAGCTACCTAGTTAAAATAAATATAAAATTACATGTAAAATAAATCCTAACCTAAGTTACAATTAAACCTAACACTACACTATCATTAAATTAATTCAATAAATTACCTACAATTAAATACAATTAAATAAACTATTCTATAATACAAAAAAAAACAAAAGTACAAAAGTAATCAGCTCTTTTACCAGCCCTTAAAAGGGTTTTTTGCTGGGCCTTGCCCCAAAGTAATCAGCTCTTTTGCCTGAAAATAAAAATACTATACCCCCCCAACATTACAACCCACCACCCACATACCCCTACTCTAACCCACCCAAACCCCCCTTAAAAAACCTATCACTAACCCCCTGAAGATCTCCCAACCTTGAGTCGTCTTCACCCAGCCGAGCCGAATTCTTCATCCAAGCTGAGCAAGAAGATGTCCTCCATCCGGTAGAAGTCTTGATCCAAGCGGCAAAGAAGAGGTCCTCCATCCGGGTGATGTCTTCTTCCAAGCGGCATCTTCTATCTTCTTTCTTCCGGATCCATCTTCATCCCGCCGAAGCGGAACATCCTTCTTCCCCGACGGACTAACGATGAATGAAGGTTCCTTTAAGGGACGTCATCCAAGATGGCTTCCCTTCAATTCCGATTGGCTGATAGAATTCTATCAGCCAATCGGAATTAAGGTTGAAAAAATCTGATTGGCTGATGCAATCAGCCAATTAGATTGAAGTTCAATCTGATTGGCTGATCCAATTAGCCAATCGTATTGAACTCGCATTCTATTGGCTGATCGGAATTGGCATCAGCCAATCGTATTGAACTTGCATTCTACTGGCTGTTCTGATCAGCCAATAGAATGCGAGTTCAATACGATTGGCTGATTGGATCAGCCAATCAGATTGAACTACAATCTGATTGGCTGATTGCATCAGTCAATCATATTTTTTCTACCTTAATTCCGATTGGCTGATAGAATTCTATCAGCCAATCGGAATTGAAGGGACGCCATCTTGGATGACATCCCTTAAAGGAACCTTCATTCGTCGTTAGTCCGTCGGGGAAGAAGGATGTTCCGCGTCGGCGGGATGAAGATGGATCCGGAAGAAAGAAGATAGAAGATGCCGCTTGGAAGAAGAAATCGCCCGGATGGAAGACCTCTTCTTTGCCGCTTGGTTCAAGACTTCGCCCGGATGAAGGACCTCTTCTTTGCCGCTTGGATCACGACTTCTACCGGATGGAGGACATCTTCTTTGCCGCTTGGATCAAGACTTCTACTGGATGGAGGACATCTTCTTGCTCCGCTTGGATGAAGAATTCGGCTCGGCTGGGTGAAGATGACTCAAGGTAGGGAGATCTTCAGGGGGTTAGTGATAGGTTTTTTTAAGGGGGGTTTGGGTGGGTTAGAGTAGGGGTATGTGGGTGGGGGGTTGTAATGTTGGGGGGGTATTATATTTTTATTTTCAGGCAAAAGAGCTGATTACTTTGGGGCAAGGCCCCGCAAAAAGCCCTTTTAAGGGCTGGTAAAAGAGCTGATTACTTTTGTATTTTAGAATAGGGTAGGGAATTTTTTATTTTGGGGGGCTTTTTTATTTTATTAGGGGGCTTAGATTAGGTGTAATTAGTTTAAACTGCTTGTAATTCTTTTTTATTTTTTGTAATTTAGTGTTTGTTTTTTTGTATTATAGAATAGTTTATTTAATTGTATTTAATTGTAGGTAATTTATTGAATTAATTTAATGATAGTGTAGTGTTATATTTAATTGTAACTTAGGTTAGGATTTATTTTACATGTAATTTTGTATTTATTTTAACTAGGTAGCTATTAAATAGTTATTAACTATTTAATAGCTTTTGTACCTAGTTAAAATAAATACAAAGTTGCCTGTAAAATAAATATAAATCCTAAAATAACTACAATGTAATTATTAATTATATTGTAGCTATATTAGGGTTTATTTTATAGGTAAGTATCTAGTTTTAAATAGGAATAATTTAGTTAATTTTAGGAATATTATTTTGTTTAATATAAATTATATTTATGTTAGGGGGTGTTAGGGTTAGGGTTAGACTTATGTTTAGGGGTTAATAACTTTATTATAGTAGCGGCGACGGTGCGGGAGATTAGGGGTTAATAATTGTAGGTAGGTGGCGGCGATGTTAGGGAGGGCAGATTAGGGGTTAATAAAATTTATTATAGTGTTTGCGAGGCGGGAGTGCGGCGGTTTAGGGGTTAATACATTTATTATAGTGGCGGCGAGGTTCATAAGTGTAGCTAGGTAGTGGCGACGTTGGTGGGGGCAGATTAGGGGTTAATAAATATAATATAGGGGTCTGCGATGTTAGGGGCAGCAGATTAGGGGTTCATAAGTATAACGTAGGTGGCAGCGATGTCCAGTCGGCAGATTAGGGGTTAAAAATTTTTATTAGAGTGGCGGCGGTGTGGGGGGGCTTCGGTTTAGGGGTACATAGGTAGTTTATGGGTGTTAGTGTACTTTAGAGCACAGTAGTTAAGAGCTTTATATTCCGGCGTTAGCCCATAAAGCTCTTAACTACTGACTTTTCTTGGTGTTAGGAGTCTTGTCGGTAGAGGCTCGACCGCTCACTTCTCCCCTGACTCCAAATACCAGCGTTAGGCAGATCCCATTGAAAAGATAGGATACGCAATTGGCGTAAGGAGATCTGCGGTAGCCTGGAATCGCGGTAGGGAAGTGAGCGTTAGACCCTTTCCTGCCTGACTCTAAATATCAGCGGCCGGCCAAAAGCAGCGTTAGGACCCCTTAATGCTGCTTTTGACGGCTAACGCCAAACTCTAAATCTAGCCGATTGTGTTTAATATTTTAATGTTATAGATGGGCACGTAGTAATATTATCGGCTTGGCCCACGTTGCCCGGGATGATGACGTCATCTTAGGGGGTGGATCTACCCGGGAGAGTGTGGTTGCCCGGTCTGAGTACACGGTGATGGTGTATATAGCTGGTGGAGGGTAAGTAATCTGCTTGTAAACTTTTGGTCTGAGGACGGACTGCATCAGGTCCGAAAACGTTCACGAAATAAAGTGACCTGTTAAAGTTTCCCTTGGAGTGCGCTTGTCTTCTTTGTATATATATGCATTGGAGCCCTTTGCAGTTAAGTAGATGAGAAAATGTAAAAGAATATTTATGCAATATTGAAATTCAATACATTTTTTAACTATGTATCTACTGCAAATATGTCACATTCCAATGTCCTGCACATAGCATAATATGTGCTATGTATTTCAAAATAGATATTCCTATGTATGTATGTGTGTGTGTGTATATATATATATATATATATATATGTGTGTGTATATATATATATATATATATATATATATATATACCTATATATAATCATCTGTATATATATAGGCATATATATATATTGTACCAAAATACCATTATATATATATATATATATATATATATATATATATATACATATATACATATTTATATATGTATTCATGAATAACAAGAACATATTCTGCTATGTGAGGAACATTAGAATGTGAAATATTTATATTTTCATGTCTGGTTAGCACACATGAGAATATGTGATCAGGTTTGCGTGCAAGTTGGGTGTTAGGTTCCCCCCCACACACACCTTTTTTGCTCTATTGACTTCTATGGGGGAATACCTGAATGAGCACTCAATATTCTAACTTTGTTTTTTTACTTCTATCACAGTTAACACTTGAGTGGGAGCGCTAAACAGCATTCCAATTGCATTCTGACCCTCAGTATGTAAAGAATGATATGCTCCAGGAGTATTATAAGCCCAGAGGTGGATTCACAACCCATAGGGCAAACGGCAACAAAATAATGATTAATAACTATAATCAAAGTGATGGTAAATCTTAGCATTAATATTATTATTATTATTAGTTATTTGTAAAGCGCCAACAGATTCTGCAGCGTTTGTGAAATGCTAGGATTTACCATTGGAACAAATAAAGGGACTTTTAATCATAAAGTATAAAATACTTCATACTGAAAGCTCCTTTATTTGTTTGCAGCATTCGGCACACTGAGCTGCTAAAGGAGTCCACGGCAGAACGGTATTTGACTGAGACGTGATGTTTCCACCTCTTAGCTAATAGTCTTGCGGAAATCCGGCTTGACGGTCCTTTTAATGAAAAAGTTGTCCACTCACCTTCGTGGAATATGGGCAGCGGATTCTTTTTGCCTGCACCCCATATCTATCATTTCACACAGAAGTGAACGTGTAAAGCGTGCCCCTTCTCTTGCATGACCTTAGGCTGCTGCTTCTTACATTGTGGGAAGCAAGCTCGCATGTGCAAACCTGTCCCGGCCGCAAGGGCTCCAGAGTAGCTTACACTGCTTTGGACATGGAGCCTGATGCATTAGACTTGCTGGGTAGATAACACAAGCAAAGACTGGCAATAGTTCAACAGTTTACTTGCCACATAGGGGTCGATCATGTCCGCCGCACATCGATAGATGCTGACAGTATACGCTGTCTGCTTTTATCATTGCAGAAGCATTTCTTGTGAAATGCTTGTGCAATGCCGCCCCCTGCACATTTGCGGCCAATCGGCCGCTAGCAGGGGGTGTCAATCAACCTCATCATATCAGAGGTGGCGGACGAGTTAATGAGCAGCGATCTTAAGACCACCACTTTTGAATTCCTGTTCCGGCAAGCCTGAAGGCTCGCACGGAAAAATCTCTATAAGGTAGCATATGGGGCATGATAAATCGGCCCCAATGACTCATGTTACTTCTATGTTTTAATGCTAATTATGAATTAAACAAACGTAATCTTTGGAACTAAACACTCTTTACTATTAAATTGTAAAGTATTGTGTGATTTAAGTTTAACAAAATAATTTCTATACAAATAATTTTTCTCAAAGTTAGGGAAAAAATAAATCAACCACTAAAAGCTTTAATGAAAAAGGCAGAATTCATGTGTTATCTATAGCTTGCATCACATAAAAAACAGGATTTTGTTACATGGTAAAACAAACTCAGGGTTTATGATCACAGTGCACCAGGGCAGATCAGTGAAGATTAAATATTTGTATTAAAAAAAAGTATTCTAACATAGAGATGTTGTAGTTTAGAGTTTTACCTTCTCTTTGGAATAAAGACTCTCAGAGAGAAAGAAAGAGGAAGTAACTTACAGTGCCCAAGTACCAAAGATCATGCCACGGAATCGGTGTGATAAAGCACCGCAGGGATAGGGTAGCTGTCGCCAGTACTATAAGGTTGCACTTTTGAACTGTGCAGTTAAGTCTGGCCATACAAGCCGACTGGAAGATGGAAACAGGATGACTTAAGCTTTGAAGTTGCGAGGGTGTAAATAACCAAGGGGGGGGGGGGGAGTCAAACACTCACAGTAACCTACTGTCTCCTGTACTACATTAACTGGCAACATAGATTTAGAGAGAGACCAGAACGGTATTATACAGACAACACAGGAGTGGATGAGAGATTTGAGAAAATTGCTTAAAATTACAGCATTCAGATTTTGCTGACATTATATCAAAGGTTAACTTGGCCTTTATGACATTCAAGCCCTGTGCTTTTGCTGGGGGAAATCACTTGTGTACAAAGGAAACATTATTGTGAGTAAAGTGCTTGGTGATACGGATTATTTGGAATGAGAAGCACTGTGTGGGCTCTGTGAGCTCTAAAAGCTACTGTAGGTCATGAAATAAAAGTGCTGTTTCTACAACAGAAGTGTGATTTGAGCTTAGATTCTTTAGATTAAAATACATTAAACTCAAATTTAAAGTTTCACGGTAAGGATAGAACATGCAATTTTAAAAATGCTTTCACATTTTTTATTCTTTTAAAATTGTCTTTATTCTCTTGGTATATTTTGTTGAAGAGCATACAGGTAGGCTCAGAAGTAGCAATGTACTGCTGGCAGCTAGCGGCTGATTTGTGGCTGCCCATATAGGTCTCTTGTCATTGGCTCAACAAAGTGTTTTGCTGGATCCCATTAGTGTATTGCTGCTCTAGAAACTACTATTCAACAAAAGATACTAAGAGAACAAAGTAACTTTGATAAAAAAAGTAAATTGGAAAGTCATTTGAAATAACACTATTTGAAATTGATTCACAAAGGTTAATATTGACTTTACTGTCCCTTTTATTAAAGCCAAAGGGGTCAAATTATCAAAGCGTCAATCTCAGTGCATTCGCCGGCGTCAATACGCTCGCCAGACATCTCTGACGCAGATCTGAATATGATACCCTTATTTATAAAAAAAGCCGTCAAAAACATGTGCGTCAAGGACAGTGCGTAGAGCATCGGACTGTTTTTAACTAACAGTCATTGATTTTGCGGTTATACGGGTTTTTCCAAACTTTATACCATTTCATTACTGTTAATGAACAAGCACATTTCTCTAAAGCTAATCTTTTATTTTTCAACTGTTAGTGTCCAAGAAATAGCTACATTTATACCTCAACAAACAATATCTCATAGAAAGTTATTTTTATATTTATTTGTTATACAAAAAAAATCAGTTATATGATACTTTCACATAAATTGATGTGTATTTGTATTTCTAGAGGTCATGATATGCTTTTATTTCATATGGGTTTTTTTTATAAATGATTATTAATGCTAGAATTTGTACATATATCTTTGCACATACTTGTATATACAGTATATATATATATATATATATATATATATATATATATATATATATATATATATATATACAGGGAGTGCAGAATTATTAGGCAAGTTGTATTTTTGAGGATTAATTTTATTATTGAACAACAACCATGTTCTCAATGAACCCAAAAAACTCATTAATATCAAAGCTGAATATTTTTGGAAGTAGTTTTTAGTTTGTTTTTAGTTTTAGCTATTTTAGGGGGATATCTGTGTGTGCAGGTGACTATTACTGTGCATAATTATTAGGCAACTTAACAAAAAACAAATATATACCCATTTCAATTATTTATTTTTACCAGTGAAACCAATATAACATCTCAACATTCACAAATATACATTTCTGACATTCAAAAACAAAACAAAAACAAATCAGTGACCAATATAGCCACCTTTCTTTGCAAGGACACTCAAAAGCCTGCCATCCATGGATTCTGTCAGTGTTTGATCTGTTCACCATCAACATTGCGTGCAGCAGCAACCACAGCCTCCCAGACACTGTTCAGAGAGGTGTACTGTTTTCCCTCCTTGTAAATCTCACATTTGATGATGGACCACAGGTTCTCAATGGGGTTCAGATCAGGTGAACAAGGAGGCCATGTCATTAGATTTTCTTCTTTTATACCCTTTCTTGCCAGCCACGCTGTGGAGTACTTGGACGCGTGTGATGGAGCATTGTCCTGCATGAAAATCATGTTTTTCTTGAAGGATGCAGACTTCTTCCTGTACCACTGCTTGAAGAAGGTGTCTTCCAGAAACTGGCAGTAGGACTGGGAGTTGAGCTTGACTCCATCCTCAACCCGAAAAGGCCCCACAAGCTCATCTTTGATGATACCAGCCCAAACCAGTACTCCACCTCCACCTTGCTGGCGTTTGAGTTGGACTGGAGCTCTCTGTCCTTTACCAATCCAGCCACGGGCCCATCCATCTCTCCCATCAAGACTCACTCTCATTTCATCAGTCCATAAAACCTTAGAAAAATCAGTCTTGAGATATTTCTTGGCCCAGTCTTGATGTTTCAGCTTGTGTGTCTTGTTCAGTGGTGGTCGTCTTTCAGCCTTTCTTACCTTGGCCATGTTTCTGAGTATTGCACACCTTGTGCTTTTGGGCACTCCAGTGAGGTTGCAGCTCTGAAATATGGCCAAACTGGTGGCAAGTGGCATCTTGGCAGCTGCACGCTTGACTTTTCTCAGTTCATGGGCAGTTATTTTGCGCCTTGGTTTTTTCACACGCTTCTTGCGACCCTGTTGACTATTTTGAATGAAACGCTTGATTGTTCGATGATCACGCTTCAGAAGCTTTGCAATTTTAAGAGTGCTGCATCCCTCTGCAAGATATCTCACTATTTTTGACTTTTCTGAGCCTGTCAAGTCCTTCTTTTGACCCATTTTGCCAAAGGAAAGGAAGTTGCCTAATAATTATGCACACCTGATATAGGGTGTTGATGTCATTAGACCACACCCCTTCTCATTACAGAGATGCACATCACCTAATATGCTTAATTGGTAGTAGGCTTTCGAGCCTATACAGCTTGGAGTAAGACAACATGCATAAAGAGGATGATGTGGTCAAAATACTCATTTGCCTAATAATTCTGCACTCCCTGTATATATATATATATATATATATATATATACAGACATCCCAACCTGCAAAAACTCATTTCAGGGAGGTGGCTTCTCCCGCTACTACGTCGCCACCCCTCCCCTCCCCCTCCCAGTTATATATTGGACACCTTGAAACCCTAAATAAGATAGAGACGTATCATTAAAGTAGCTTCCCACTAAAGTCACATTAAAAAAAGCAGCTTTATTGCACAACCACATACAACAAACCTATTTTCCAGTGATCATACGCTTGTTGAATGCTCAAATATTTTAGAATACGAAGTTTAATTACATGCAGTAAATAAGGTAGTATTTGTGTTTTTATTTTATTAAAATCAGTGGGGGCTTTTTGGTTACTGATGCATGCTTTGAGGGCTCTATAACGTCCCAGCAACTAAAGGCATTCCTTAAAGAAACACTTTTCCGGATTTGGGCCACATTGGATCAGGGTACTTGGAGTTTCAGGGAGATTGCACTCCATTTGCTGGCATCAGGGAGCCGCTATTACAATCAGGGAGACTCCCTGAACTTCAGGGAGACTTGGGATGTCTGTATATATATATATATAATATATATATATATATATATATATATATATATATAATATATATATGTGTGTGTGTATGTGTGTGTGTTATGTCAGAAATATTTTGCAAACATATTTACATGTCCCTAAATTCCTATTTTTGTTCTAAATAATGTTGTCTTTCATATATCTGTGTTTATTTATACCACTATATGTATACAGTGTAAATTTATTATTATTCTGAGCTGGAATAATTGCCAATATAACATGTCATCAGAGTATCATATGTATTTATTTGCAATCAATGGACATTTTAAGAGCTGGGCCAGTTTTTTCTCTATACCTGTGTAACCCCTCCTGATTGCAATCTAGTTTAAAAAACCACCCATTCACAGGTGTTATAAAATGGGCTGGCATATATGATGACATTTCTTACTGAAAAAGAAATTCAAGAGAAGGAAGAAATACCCTGAAAATAGCATGACAGTAAAGAGGTGATTTTCATTTCTGCTGTATCTGAATCATGACAGTTTAATGTTAGGTGGGCTATCCCTTTGAGCTATCAGTTTAAGATTATATTGAATTAAACATCAATTCGAATTTTAAAATCCTTGTCTAAAATATTACATTGTGTGTCCTAATGTCAGCATCAATGTTTATCTTTAATTCTAAATTCACATATACATACTTTCAAAGTATAATACACAATGTAACAAATGGCACTTACAAGTTCTGATGAGTGATCAATGACACGAGTATCAAGCATTTTGATTCGTTAGTGATAGTTTATAATGTATATTTAAATCAGATTGGCTGATGTCATAAATCATGTGATTATGCATATTCCAATCAAAAGTGGTTGAAAAATTCACTAGTGTGTGGGTTGTTTAGGAGTTTGCATCATATTTGGTGCGAAAAGTGTTGTCAAAATTGGTGCGAAGTGGAGAGCGTGACTTATTACATGTACATTACATTAAGCCGTATTACATGGTTTAAACATAGTGCACATAGATTTTTCACAAAAAATAAAAAAGGAAATTAGCTATATTATGTTATGTATTTCATTTTTATCTCTATATCTATTAGTGCGACAAGTTTGAGGCAAAACTTTTCAACAAATTTGTAGAAATAATATTGTCCCCATGCTTTGTAATGAGAGACAAATTTGTAGCTTAATCCTTAAAGTAGTAATGTATTTTTCATTTGTATCCCTATATCTACTAGTGCACCAAATGTGGAGCAATAATATTGTTTGATTTAGAAAGGGTATACAATTTTAATAGAGTTTCTAATTTACTTTTATTATGTAATATACTTCATTCTCTTGCAGCATCGAACATAAGCTTTCTGTGTTTTCAGACTCCCATTGAGTTCTATGGCATCCGCGACCTCAAGGGTGGCAGATTGAAAACTAGGTATGCTGCGTCAGAATGCACGCGAGCGTACCTGTTAAATGTTTAATAAATTGGGAAAAGTGTCATATAGAGTCAAATGTGAATTCGAAACATCTGTAATGACGCAAGCATTGATCTGCATCGGATTGAGATCGCGGGATCGTATTTTACGTCACAAATTTCAACATTTGCCGATCTTGATGCTTTGATAACTACGGCGGATCAATCTTGCGACAAATACGACGTGGAATTCAAGCGTATTTTCAGTTAACGCTTTGATAAATTGATCCCAAAAAGTTAAATCTGTAGGTGCAACAAACGCCCTAGATATAATAAGTACTCTTGATTAGAGATTTTACAAAAAGGTAAGATAACTAATACAGAACAGGAACACAATCTAGATGCTATCCATCCATCTGTCTGTCTACATACATACATTAATATATACTATATAATATTACACTATTGATATAGAGGATCAATAACAACAATTAACTTAACCTTATTTATACTAACTGTATACAATAATGTTGTGCCATCAATGCACGCAGGCGTTAGAACCATCACATAACTTGATACAAAACAAGAGCAAAATAATAACACACACCCATGTTGTGCAAAGCTGATAAATTGCTCAAGACAATTCCCATAACTTTATTAATGGCAAAAAAAAAAACAGTTAAAGCACTTTAAAATACCTGTTTTTAGATACAACAAAAGAAAATAAACTTAATTTAATATCCACTTGTCAATCACGAAAATGAGGAGATTCTAACGAAATGATATACTAAAGAAACTGACTGCAACGGCTATCTCAGAGCAGACAGTGGTCACTATCGACCTTGGATTAATAACATCCCATTCGGACAGTTCCAGAGAGTGCGAAGAAACTGTTCCAAATTAAATGACTACAATACAGAATCAGACATCTTAAAAACCAAATTCATCGAAAAGAAATATCCGAAGAAATTAATTGAAAACTCCCAAAAAAAAGTAAGACAGCTGGAGAGGAATAACTTGCTACAAGGCAGAACAAAAAGCAGCACTAACAAACCACAAAAGATCTCCCTGATCACAACATATAACGAAGCCGCTCCAGAAATTAAAAAGATCCTAAGGAAATTTTGGCCAATACTACAGCAGGATAAACTATTGAAGAATGCCATAGGCCCAACACCAAAAATAATATTTAGAAAAAATCTAAATTTTAAACAAATGTTGGCCCCTAGCCAAATCAAAAAGAAGTCTGGAGAAAACTGGCTAACAGAAAAAAGCAAAGTTTTTTTTAAATGTAACCGTCTAAATTGTAAGGGATGCGAGCATGCATATGACCCCCAAAAAACCTCCCAAATCGGTACAGTCTAATACATTCCCACATAAAAAATGTAACATCAACAGATTAACCAACTGTAAGACTACTTTCGTGGTATATCTATTGGAATGCCCGTATAAACTTCAATATATCAGACGCACCAAAAGGACATACAAAACTCGACTATTGGAGCATCTGAAAAATATTGAAGAAGGCTATAAAGATCACAGTTTATCCAGACACTTCAAACACTTCCATCAAAAGAACCCCCTTACTTCTAAAAGCTACTATCCTTGAACATGTTCTAGCTCCGGCCAGAGGCAGGGATAGATTTCAAAATTGAGACAAAGAGAATCATACTGGATACACTATATGGGCACCATGACCCCAAGAGGCATGAACGAAGAGATAGACTTAGCAGCTTTCCTCTGACCAGTAATACTTCAGCACTCATAATTTACAATGTTTAATTTCTAAACTTGAATTACCATTGATCAGCTTTTTCAGTTGTTCACATCCAGTTGGTTGTTTCATTTAGGTTGTATTTAATCTTCATATACAACTTTTTCCATCCAATTTTTTTTTCTTTGGTTTCCATTGCCTCATTATTATTTTTCAAGAGCTACTATGGGAATATCAATATTTAATATTTTTTGTCCCCAGCAATCCAATATCTTGACATAATAATGACCATATAAGAAACATTACCCTAAATCATTTACTTGTAAGCAACAATCCGTTTTTTCAGAACTGATAAAACACTCCTCCAATTCATATATAACAGGTACTTGAAAGCGGTGACAGAAACCGTACAGAATACAAATCTGGCAGTCTGCCATAAGAACTAAAAGAGTCGTGACAGTAAGCCATAAGATAACTAAAGAAAAGACTTATATTAACATCATTAGTCTGAAGACACATGAGTTGATTTTTTAGAATAGGAATACATACAGCATGTCCTCCAAAATTTCTAAAGTGCATTCTTTGTGTTTATGCTGAAATTGGTCCGTGGGAGATAAGAAATTTCTATTTTACCTAACCCATTCAGATACAATTATACAAAATATACTTTCATACGTAGGAGGTCTTGAAACATATACAAACCCATTTCCAAGGCAACACACGCATACTCTGTCATACCACAGCCGCAACGCAATGACGTGTAACGCTCACAGGAAAAAAGACGCCCACTTCAAGCCCTTTAAATTGCAGCCAATTCCGTAAGCAAGCCACTACTTCCTCTGACGAAGAAGCACCTTCCAAGCTTCGAAACGCGTAAGGATAAGATTTTGAGAGTGTGGCTTTGCTCTTTTTTCCTAAGCGGCTGTTATTTGGACAGTCACCCACAGCGGACTCTGACGAAATTTATCAGGCATGTCCATCTGACAAAATAAGCGGCACATTGTAGCGCACTTACTCCGCTTCATTTACACCACAATTTCAGATAAACAACATTGCAGCTAGCCTGAGATATATATATATACATACCCCTGGCTATACACAGCATTCACTTTACATAACAAGCCGCTAATCAGGCTACACTAGGTGGCGTATACCTGCTAAATACACCATTTGTCTATAAATGTCTCACTCAGAAACGCCATGACAGTACAGATACTTTAGCTATCAGAATATAGCAGGTAACACTTAGGTATTGGTGCTTCTGAATGTTTCAGGATGGTATTTCTATCACATCACTTGTTTTTATTGGATATCAGGTGTAAAGATATTATGTTTTAAGACAGACACTGTACGGTCTAGCAGAGATTGCAGCTGCTTTAATCACTTCAGCAGCAGGCCTCAGACCCAGTAGGAATCCTTTTACCATTTCTTTACTTACTATGGTTATCACTTAGTGAACTGTATCTATCACCAAGCGAACTTTACTACAAAGGTACCTTTGGGATATATTAGGAGACCATTGGGAACCATTTACCATCTGCTATCACGTATCAACCTCACAGTTACAAGAAAGCAACACCTGCTTAAGGTGTATAAAAATATATCTACACACCCTCACTTACCTCATATCGATTGAGGTTGACTCATGTGAGTGCATTTCCTATTCCTGTTTTGTTTGTAATAAATTTTTATTTATACAGTATCACACTATGTACTCTTTCTCTTTCTTTGCCATACTTCATCCAATACGGTGAGAGCCAAGATCCAGACTGAACTACCATACTGCGGTGAGAGACCAAGGCAGCTATACCAAAGACCAGGAAGTTTCAAGGTTGAAAGTACCATACACAAGCCTGCACGAAACAAAAGGACCAAGATACCTTCTAAAGCCAGAAGGAAAACCAAGACAGACCGGAGAGATTTAACCAGATGCGCAAACATTACCTCATATGATTGAGGTACCCTCTGGTAAGGGAATATACTTGTCTCTCAGTGCCATTGTCGCAGTTGCTCATTTACTATTGCCAATTATTGCTCACATGCAAACAGGACTATGAACTTGTACATTTAACTGACCTTATCCTATCACTTTTGCATTGCATTTTTGTGATCCAGGACATTTGCCTATACCGCTTTAGAGACATCTATCACTATATATATATTTGACATAATATCATTTATATACAATCACATTTGTTGTATTTGTAGCGCTGAATTTCATTCGATATATATTCTCTTTTATGTTATTCCACTTGTCAATCGCTGATATAAAATAAAACATGTTTTCTGCATACTAATGTTTTTGGCTGAGAGAAACAACTTATGAAGCTGCTCTTGTACATTGGACTTGAATTGCTATGAATGCTTGTTGCCATATTGTAAAATTTGTATTGCCTATTTCACATATTTTCTGTGGTTTGTTGTGACATCTTTGAGGCTGTGTTGGCAGTTGTTGAATCATTTTTCAGGACACCAGCATGATCAGACATTTGACCTTTTCTCCTGCAAATTCTTCAAGGTTGTCTCTATCTTTGCACTTATATTGACTCTTTCTGTGAGTGTAATTTGTGCTCTTACCTTCGCCCAATTGCTTGTGATTCTTCCCTGTTTTTGCTGTGTGATTCCTGACCTTGTATTTCTTGAATAAGACGTTGTTCTGTTGCAGACCATCTGGCTTTTGTTTCTGGCTTATTGACTTTGCCTTGACCACCCCAGAATTGTTTGGACACATCCTGGGTTTTATCCAATGCCTTGAGTCAGTGTTTACCTGGACAGAGTCTTACTATCAGCTTATTTGGTAGACAGAGAAAAACCTCCTCAAACCTAAAAAGAAAATGGTATATTCAGAACAGAAGCAACAGTTATAAAATACAAATTGAGATATCCTCTTTAAAGTTCAGTTATGCTACATTAAAGCAAAGTGATAATCTTACCTATCCACACACACATATCGCCTGCAGATAGCAATGTTCTCTTGTTTTATCCAGCAAATATGATTGGTACAAGAAAGGAAAAAAGAAACACAGCGCATCCGCGATTCACAGTATCGTTTTATTCACCAAAAAATGACACACAATATAAATACACTTACAGGATAGAAGTGTAAGGAAGCACTTCGGCACAATGCCAACTCGATAAAACCGCTGTTATCCTCGAGGGGATTCCAAAGACGCCGATCTGCACGGTTTGGTTTCAACGTCCTCTCTGCAGCTGTGTGCAAATCCTTACAGTCTCAATAATGTCCTATCTTCTCCTGTAGGCCCCTCCTCCCTACGCGTTTCATCTGCTCACAGGAGCAGACTTTCTCAAGAGGGTTTCACAAAGGAACGGATATTCTTTTACTGCAAATTGCAATTGCCACAGCTTGCATAAAATGTGCATCACCTGTGTTTCCTTTTTCCTTTCTTGTACAGCTTCTTGACTTGGATCGAAACCAGTTGGAGTCCCCGCGAATATTCGGCTGCTCCGCACACAGCAGGAACAAAACTTATAACACCCACATTAAGTGATTCACCAAAATCGCACTCCTTTTCCCAGTATTGACTAGGCCTTACAGGACTGATCACGTTGGGACTAAGTTAAGTGTGTATACACTTTGGAATAATTTTAAACTAGTAACTACTTTCGTTATATATTGTATTATACGTTTTTTTACTGTGTGTCTTTAATAGTGTGTACTTCCTGGGTTTTATTGCGCTGGTTTATCATCTATCAGTTTTTAAATATGATTGGTAATTGCATTAATCCAACAGCTCATGCTCTTCTAACCTCCAAAGAAGCTTATCGTGAAAGGAAAAAGAACCAGGTACATATACATGCAGCAGTGTAGGTCAAACATCTCAAAAATGGAAAACAATTTGAAAATATAGTGGCATAAAAACAGAGGCCTAGATTATGAGTTTTGCGTTCAAGGCTATGCTGTGCTAATGAGCAGTTTTTCCCTCACCGCTCACTTACCCTGCAGCGCTGGTATTACGAGTTTTCAGAAACCCGTCGTTAAAAGACAAGAAGTGAGCGTTGAGCAAAATTTTGCTCATTACTTCACTCCAATACCAGCGCTGCTTAAGTCAGCGGTGAGCTGGTCATACGTGCTTGTGCACAATTTCCTCATAGGAATCAACGGGGAGAGCCGGCTGAAAAAACGTCTAACACCTGCAAAAAAGCAGCATAAAAATCCTTAACGCAGCCCCATTGATTGCCTATGGGAAATAAAAGTTATGTCTACAACCTAACACCCTAACATGAACCCTGAGTCTAAACACCCCTATTCTTACACTTATTAACCCCTAATCTGCAGCCCCCGACATCGCCGACACCTACATTAAATTATTAACCCCTAATCTTTCCGCTCCTGACACCGCCGCCACCTACATTATATGTAATTATCCCCTAATCTGCTGCCCCCAACATCGCTGACACCTACATACTATTTATTAACTCCTACTAATCTGCCGCCCCAATGTCGCCGCAACCTACCTATATTTATTAACCCCTAATATGCTGCCCCCAACGTCGCCGCCACTATATTAAAGTTATTATTAACCCCTAGTACCTAAGTCTAACCCTAACCCGAACACACCCCTAACTTAAATATAATTACAATAAATCTAAATAAATTATTACTATCATTAACTAAATTATTCCTATTTTAAACATAAATACTTACATATAAAATAAACCCTAACGTAGCTGCAATATATACTAATAGTTACATTGTAGCTAGCTTAGGGTTTATTTTTATTTTACAGGCAAGTTTGTATTTAATTTTAACTAGGTACAATAGTTATGAAAATAGTTATTAACTATTTAATAACTACCTAGCTAAAATAAATACAAAAGTACCTGTAAAAATAAAACCTAACCTAAGTTACAATAACACCTAACACTACACTATAATTAAATAAATTAACTAAATTAAATACAATTACTAAATTTAAAATAAATTAGCTAAAGTACCAAAAAAACCCCAACTAAATTACAGAAAATAATAAACAAATTACAGATATTTAAACTAATTACACCTAATCTAATAGCCCTATCAAAATTAAAAAAGCCCCCCTCTCCCAAAAAAAAAAAAACCCTAGCCTAAAATAAACTACCAATAGCCCTTAAAAGGGCCTTTTGCGGGGCATTGCCCCAAAGAAATCAGCTCTTTTACCTGGTAAAAAAAAATACAAACAACCCCCAACAGTAAAACCCCACAACCCACACACAACCAACCCCCCAAATAAAATACTATCTAAAAAAAAACTAAGCTCCCCCATTGCCCAAAGGGCATTTGGAAGGGCAGTTAGCTCTATTGCAGGCCCAATGTCCCTAGCCTAAAAATAAAACCCACCCAATACAACCCTTATAAAAACCTAACACTAACCCCCTGAAGATCGATTTACCAGGAGAAGTCTTCATCCAAGCCGGGCCGAAGTCCTCAACGAAGCCAGGAGAAGTCCTTCATCCAAGCCGGGCGAAGTGGTCCTCCAGATGGGCAGAAGTCTTCATCCAGGCATTATCTTCTTATCTTCATCCATTCCGGCACAGAGCGGGTCCATCTTCAAGGACAACCGTCGCGGAGCTTCCTCTTCATCCGAACGACTAAAGCTGAATGAAGGTACCTTTAAGTGACATCATTCAAGATGGCGTCCCTTAGATTCCGATTGGCTGATAGAATTCTATCAGCCAATCGGAATTAAGGTAGAATCGATATTAGATTAGGTGTAATTAGTTTAAATATCTGTAATTTTGTTTATTATTTTCTGTAATTTAGTGTTTGTTTTTTTTTGTACTTTAGCTAATTTAAATTTAATTTAGGTAATTGTATTTATCATAGGAATTAATTTAATTATAGTGTAGTGTTAGGTGTTATTTTAGCTAGGTAGTTATGAAATAGTTAATAACTATTTAATAACTATTCTACCTAGTTAAAATAAATACAAATTGTGCCTATAAAATAAAAATAAACCCTAAGCTAGCTACAATGTAACTATTAGTTATATTGTAGCTAGCTTAGGGGTTATTTTATAGGTAAGTATTTTAGTTTTAAATAGGAATAATTTAGTAATGACAGTAATATTTATTTAGATTTATTGTAATTATAATTAAGTTAGGGGGTGTTAGGGTTAGACTAAGGTTTAGGGGTTAAATAACTTTAATATAGTGGCGGCGACGTTGGGGGCGGCAAGATTAGGGGGTTAATAAATGTAGGTAGGGTTGCGGCAACATTGGGGGGCGCAGATTAGGGGTTAATAAATAGAATGTAGGTGGTCGGCGATGTTGGGGGCAGCAGGATTAGGGGTTATTAAATAGTATGTAGGTGTCAGCGATGTTGGGGGGCAGCAGATTAGGGGGTTAATACATATAATGTAGGTGGAAGCAGTGTCCGGAGTGGCAGATTAGGGGTTAAAAATGTTATTATAGTGTTTGCGATGCGGGATTGCCTCGGTTTAGGGGTTAATAGGTAGTTTATGGGTGTTAGTGTACTTTTTAGCACTTTAGTTATGAGTTTTATGTTACGGCGTTGTACCATAAAACTCTTAACTACTGACTTTTAAATGCGTTAGGACTCTTGACAGGGTAGGGTGTACCGCTCTCTTTTTGGCCTCCCAGGACAGACTCGTAATACTGGCGCTATGGAAGTCCCATAGAAAAAAGACTTTACACAGTTTACGTAGGTCGTTTTGCGGTAAGGCCAAAATAGTGTGCGTGGTACCCTAAACATTCAAGACACGTAATACCAGCGGGTGTAAAAAAGCAGCGTTAAGACCTCTTAACGCTGCTTTTTTACCCTAACGCACAACTCGTTATCTAGGCGAGAGTTTATTCTCTACTAACATTAGGCCCCACATCCTAAGAAGCCTGCATGAATTAAATTTCTTTTTGTATATATACTTATGGATATATATATTATATATATTTACATATATATATATTTTTACATATATATTTATGGATAACATATATATACATATACATATATATATATATATATATAATATATATAATATACCATATTTTTCGCTCCATAAGACGCACCTGACTATAAGACGCACCTAGTTTTTAGAGGAAAAAAAACAAAAAAAAAATAATCTGAATCAAATGGTGTAGAACAGCAGTCAACAGTTTCCTATCCTCACATTATTTAACATAAGTAGCCCAAACTTTGAAAAAGCAGGACAAGTATTTTATTTAATACTTTACATACAGTTGTCACATTTAAAGTTTAATGAAAAGTATTAAATAACCATTATTAAAGCGTGTCCGTGTGTATAATAATTATGGGACTGGTATCCATCCACCTAGCTCTTGCAAAATTGTATATAGTGGCTTCAGAGTTCAGACTCCTGGGAAGGGCCTTGCAGGAATGCCCCAGGACTTTTTGAAAGCAGTGAAGAGGCACATTTTAATATGGCTTAGCGTGAAGAACACCCAGTGCTGTGCCCAAAGCAGCTATGGTCCACAGCCGTTCCGGAAGCTACACATTGGCCATGTACGGGAGGATGGGAGTGTGGGAGACCTAGATGGGCATACTAGCATCTCAGGGCTGGTTAGGTGCCTGGCATACTCACCAAGTTTTTGCTTGCACCCGGTAGCCCCACACCTCCCCCTGAGCCACAGACTGACACCTGTCTCTTCCTGTGGCTTCAGGACTCCAGGAGGACGCTGCAGAAAGGACCAGAATTTTTTTAAGAAGCAGTAAAGAGGCACTTTTTAATTTGCTTAGTGTGAAGAACACCCATGCTGTACCCAAATGCAGCTATGGTCACGGCCCTTCTGGAAGCAAACAACATTAGCTGTGTACGGGAGGATGGGAGTGTGGAGGCCTAGACGGCCACACTAGCATCTCAGGGGCTGGTTATAGTGTGTGCCCATCTAGGTCTCCACACTCCTATCCTCCAGTACATGGCTAATGTGTAGCTTCCGAACGGGCCGTGACCATAGCTGCTTTGGCACAGCATGGGTGTCCTCACGCTAAGCCAAATTAAAAAGTGCCTCTTTACTTCTTCTAAAAAAAATTCTGGTCCATTCTGCCAGCGTCCTCCAGGAGTCTGAAGCCACAGAAGAGCAGGTGTCCTGGGTGTCAGTCTGTGGCTGCTCAGGGGAGGCGTGGGGCTACCGCTACAAGCAAAAACTTGCTGAGTATACATGCACCTATAGTGTCTGCGAGTGTGGACAGTAGGTGCCAGCAGCCAGTGTCTATATTTGCCCTTTATGGAACCATTACCAAACTTACATAATACAAATAGCTTGTATGTCCGAGTGTTTTCCCTCCTTCTCTCAGGATCCCCAATGCACATACACTAGGCATCACATAGTGCGGAGTTAGGAGGTGGGCGGGAGGGGAGCAGAGCAAGCAGGAAATTACTTTTTCACTGAACAGGTGGATGTAAAAAAGTGCCGCCCTTCCTCCACCTGCCGCCCTAGGCACGGGCCTTGTTTGCCTAGGCGGTAATACCGGCCCCTGAGACTGAGTTCCGGTGATCTCTAACCTCCAAGACCGCGGATCAGGAATTTTCACACAGAGTCTAGCCTGTCAGCAATTCCAGGGAGTGGATTGGAGGATCTGTACCACACCCACATTCGCTACGTCACTGTAGCACTCGCTGCTGCATCTCACAGCCAAAGTAAGCCGCCTCCTCCAGCAAAACAAGCACATTTGTCTAAGGTAACCAGTAAAGTTCGGTCAGCTTCAAGCAACTTGCTCAACTGAGAGAGATTAAAGTAGCATAGTAGCAAAATCTCCTTAACTATTACTAGTTTTTCACTCCTGACACTTTTCGATGTCCATTCACCTTCATTTTTTTAATCAAAGGCCAGTCACATTCGCTCCATAAGACGCACCAGACATTTCCCCTCTTACTTTTGAAGGGGAAAAAAGTGCGTCTTATGGAGCGAAAAATACATATAAATATATATATATATATATTATCTCAATGTCCACCAAGCGTATCTGCACTCACACTACAGGCCAGTCAGCAACCAGGGGTCCGTAGATCAAATTGCAATATCAATAAAAAAAAGGTGGACTGCACTCACTGGATTCTTGAAAACAGGAACAAACCCTAGATAAACTACTGTAAAAGAGGTACATTTTTCATTTTTGATATATTAAAAACTAATGCTGAATGTTGTGCTCAATTTCCCCTTATTAATCTTTGTTTAATGCACCTTTAGGTTAGTTTTAGTTGTGCCATGTGCTGCCAGATTATGCCCTGTTGTATATAAGCTATGGTATTATAGACATATGTACTGTGTTTGAAGATGCTACATGAAACGTGAATCATTAAACTGTCTTTGAATTGTCTTAAACTTAAAGCAAATGATTACAAGACTGCAATAAATGTAGTTCTTTCTGTAGAACATTTCTAAAACGGAAACAGCTGGGTGTGGACTATTCGCAGACTCCACAAATGAAACAAAAACCAAATAAACATAATTATGTATGAACTTACCTGATAAATTCATTTCTTCATATTAGCAAGAGTCCATGAGCTAGTGACGTATGGGATATACATTCCTACCAGAGGGGCAAAGTTTCCAAACCTCAAAATGCTATAAATACACCCCTCACCACACCCACAATTCAGGTTTAACGAATAGCCAAGAAGTGGGGTGACTAAAAAAAGTGCAAAAGCATATAAAATAAGGATTGGGAATAATTGTGCTTTAATACAAAAAATCATAACCACCCACAAAAAAAGGGCGGGCCTCATGGACTCTTGCTAATATGAAAGAAATTGAATTTATCAGGTAAGTTCTTACATAAATTATGTTTTCTTTCATGTAATTAGCAAGAGTCCATGAGCTAGTGACGTATGGGATAATGATTACCCAAGATGTGGATCTTTCCACACAAGAGTCACTAGAGAGGGAGGGATAAAATAAAGACAGCCAATCCTGCTGAAAATAATCCACACCCAAAATAAAGTTTAATGAAAAACATAAGCAGAAGATTCAAACTGAAACCGCTGCCTGAAGTACTTTTCTACCAAAAACTGCTTCAGAAGAAGAAAATACATCAAAATGGTAGAATTTAGTAAAAGTATGCAAAGAGGACCAAGTTGCTGCTTTGCAAATCTGATCAATCGAAGCTTCATTCCTAAACGCCCAGGAAGTAGAAACTGACCTAGTAGAATGAGCTGTAATCCTCTGAGGCGGAGTTTTACCCGACTCAACATAGGCAAGATGAATTAAAGATTTCAACCAAGATGCCAAAGAAATGGCAGAAGCTTTCTGGCCTTTTCTAGAACCGGAAAAGATAACAAATAGACTAGAAGTCTTACGGAAAGACTTAGTAGCTTCAACATAATATTTCAAGCTCTAACAACATCCAAAGAATGCAACGATTTCTCCTTAGAATTCTTAGGATTAGGACATAATGAAGGAACCACAATTTCTCTACTAATGTTGTTGGAATTCACAACTTTAGGTAAAAAATCAAAAGAAGTTCTCAACACCGCCTTATCCTGATGAAAAAATCAGAAAAGGAGACTCACAAGAAAGAGCAGATAATTCAGAAACTCTTCTGGCAGAAGAGATTGCCAAAAGGAACAAAACTTTCCAAGAAAGTAATTTAATGTCCAATGAATGCATAGGTTCAAACGGAGGAGCTTGAAGAGCCCCCAGAACCAAATTCAAACTCCAAGGAGGAGAAATTGACTTAATGACAGGTTTGATACGAACCAAAGCTTGTACAAAACAATGAATATCAGGAAGAATAGCAATCTTTCTGTGAAAAAGAACAGAAAGAGCAGAGATTTGACCTTTCAAGGAACTTGCGGACAAACCCTTATCTAAACCATGCTGAAGAAACTGTAAAATTCTCCGTATTCTAAAAGAATGCCAGAAGAAAATGATGAGAAAGACACCAAGAAATATAAGTCTTCCAGACTCTATAATATATCTCTCTAGATACAGATTTACGCGCCTGTAACATAGTATTAATCACAGAGTCAGAGAAACCTCTTTGACCAAGAATCAAGCGTTCAATCTCCATACCTTTAAATTTAAGGATTTCAGATCCTGATGGAAAAAAGGACCTTGCGACAGAAGGTCTGGTCTTAACGGAAGAGTCCACGTTTGGCAAGAGGCCATCCGGACCAGATCCGCATACCAAAACCTGTGAGGCCATGCCGGAGCTACCAGCAGAACAAACGAGCATTCCTTCAGAATCTTGGAGATTACTCTTGGAAGAAGAACTAGAGGCGGAAAGATATAGGCAGGATGATACTTCCAAGGAAGTGATAATGCATCCACTGCCTCCGCCTGAGGATCCCGGGATCTGGACAGATACCTGGGAAGTTTCCTTGTTTAGATGAGACGCCATCAGATCTATTTCTGGAAAGTTCCCACATATTGAACAATCTGAAGAAATACCTCTGGGTGAAGAGACCATTCGCCCGGATGCAACGTTTGGCGACTGAGATAATCCGCTTCCCAATTGTCTATACTGGGATATGAACCGCAGAGATTAGACAGGAGCTGGATTCCGCCCAAACCAGAATTCGAGATACTTCTTTCATAGCCAGAGGACTGTGAGTCCCTCCTTGATGATTGATGTATGCCACAGTTGTGACATTGTCTGTCTGAAAACAAATGAACGATTCTCTCTTCAGAAGAGGCCAAGACTGAAGAGCTCTGAAAATTGCACGGAGTTCCAAAATATTGATCGGTAATCTCACCTCCTGAGATTCCCAAACTCCTTGTGCCGTCAGAGATCCCCACACAGCTCCCCAACCCGTGAGACTTGCATCTGTTGAAATTACAGTCCAAGTCGGAAGCACAAAAGAAGCCCCCTGAATTAAACGATGGTGATCTGTCCACCACGTTAGAGAGTGTCGTACAATCGGTTTTAAAGATATTATTTGAGATATCTTTGTGTAATCCTTGCACCATTGATTCAGCATACAGAGCTGTAGAAGTCGCATGTGAAAACGAGCAAAGGGGATCGCGTCCGATGCAGCAGTCATAAGACCTAGAATTTCCATGCATAAGGCTACCGAAGGGAATGATTGTGACTGAAGGTTTCGACAAGCTGAAATCAATTTTAGACGTCTCTTGTCTGTTAAAGACAGAGTCATGGACACTGAATCTATCTGGAAACCCAGAAAGGTCACCCTTGTCTGAGGAATCAATGAACTTTTTGGTAAATTGATCCTCCAACCATGATCTTGAAGAAACAACACAAGTCGATTCGTATGAGATTCTGCTAAATGTAAAGACTGAGCAAGTACCAAGATATCGTCCAAATAAGGAAATACCACAATACCCTGTTCTCTGATTACAGACAGAAGGGCACCGAGAACCTTTGTAAAAATTCTTGGAGCTGTAGCTAGGCCAAACGGCAGAGCCACAAACTGGTAATGCTTGTCCAGAAAAGAGAATCTCAGGAACTGATAATGATCTGGATGAATCGGAATATGCAGATATGCATCCTGTAAATCTATCGTGGACATATAATGCCCTTGCTGAACAAAAGTCAAGATAGTCCTTACTGTTACCATTTTGAACGTAGGTATCCTTACATAACGATTCAATATTTTTAGATCCAGAACTGGTCTGAAGGAATTCTCCTTCTTTGGTACAATGAAGAGATTTGAATAAAACCCCATCCCCTGTTCCGGAACTGGAACTGGCATAATTACTCCAGCCAACTCTAGATCTGAAACACAATTCAGAAATGCTTGAGCTTTCACTGGATTTACTGGGACACGGGAAAGAAAAAATCTCTTTGCAGGAGGTCTCATCTTGAAACCAATTCTGTACCCTTCTGAAACATTATTCTGAATCCAAAGATTGTGAACAGAATTGAACCAAATTTCTTTGAAAAAACGTAACCTGCCCCCTACCAGCTGAGCTGGAATGAGGGCCGCACCTTCATGTGGACTTAGAAGCAGGCTTTGCCTTTCTAGCAGGCTTGGATTTATTCCAGACTGGAGATGGTTTCCAAACTGAAACTGCTCCTGAGGATGAAGGATCAGGCTTTTGTTCTTTGTTGAAACGAAAGGAACGAAAACGATTATTAGCCCTGTTTTTTACCCTTAGATTTTTTATCCTGTGGTAAAAAAGTTCCTTTCCCACCAGTAACAGTTGAGATAATAGAATCCAACTGAGAACCAAATAATTTGTTACCCTGGAAAGAAATGGAAAGTAGAGTTGATTTAGAAGCCATATCAGCATTCCAAGTCTTAAGCCATAAAGCTCTTCTAGCTAAAATAGCTAGAGACATAAACCTGACATCAACTCTAATAATATCAAAAAATGGCATCACAGATAAAATTATTAGCATGCTGAAGAAGAATAATAATATTATGAGAATCATGATCTGTTACTTGTTGCGCTAAAGTTTCCAACCAAAAAGTTGAAGCTGCAGCAACATCAGCCAATGATATAGCAGGTCTAAGAAGATTACCTGAACACAGATAAGCTTTTCTTAGAAAGGATTCAATTTTCCTATCTAAAGGATCCTTAAATGAAGTACCATCTGACGTAGGAATAGTAGTACGTTTAGCAAGGGTAGAAATAGCCCCATCAACTCTAGGGATTTTGTCCCAAAATTCTAATCTGTCAGACGGCACAGGATATAATCGCTTAAAACGTTTAGAAGGAGTAAATGAATTACCCAATTTATCCCATTCTTTGGAAATTACTTCAGAAATAGCATTAGGAACAGGAAAAACTTCTGGAATAACCACAGGAGATTTAAATACCTTATCTAAACGTTTAGAATTAGTATCAAGAGGACCAGAATCCTCTATTTCTAAAGCAATTAGTACTTCTTTAAGTAAAGAATGAATAAATTCCATTTTAAATAAATATGAAGATTTATCAGCATCAATCTCTGAGACAGAATCCTCTGAACCAGAAGAATCATCAGAATCAGAATGATGATGTTCATTTAAAAATTCATCTGTAGGGAGAGAAGTTTTAAAAGATTTTTTATGTTTACTAGAAGGAGAAATAACAGACATAGCCTTCTTGATGGATTCAGAAACAAAATCTCTTATGTTATCAGGAACATTCTGCACCTTAGATGTTGAAGGAACTGCAACAGGAAATGATACTTTACTAAAGGAAATATTATCTGCATTAACAAGTTTGTCATGACAATTAATACAAACAACAGCCGGAGGAATAGCTACCAAAAGTTTACAGCAGATACACTTAGCTTTGGTAGGTCCAGCACTAGACAGCGATTTTCCTGAAGTATCTTCTGACTCAGATGCAACGTGAGACATCTTGCAATATGTAAGAGAAAAAACAACATATAAAGCAAAATTGATCAAATTCCTTAAATGACAGTTTCAGGAATGGGAAAAAATGCCAAAGAACAAGCTTCTAGCAACCAGAAGCAATGAAAAATGAGACTTAAATAATGTGGAGACAAAAGCGACGCCCATATTTTTTTAGCGCCAAATAAGACGCCCACATTATTTGGCGCCTAAATGCTTTTGGCACCAAAAAATGACGCCACTTCCGGAACGCCGACATTTTTGGCGCAAAATAACGTCAAAAAATGACGCAACTTCCGGCGACACGTATGACGCCGGAAACGGAAAAGATTTTTTGCGCCAAAAAAGTCTGCGCCAAGAATGACGCAATAAAATGAAGCATTTTCAGCCCCCGCGAGCCTAACAGCCCACAGGGAAAAAAGAGTCAAATTTTTGAAGGTAAGAAAAAATGATTAATTCAAATGCATTATCCCAAATATGAAACTGACTGTCTGAAAATAAGGAATGTTGAACATTCTGAGTCAAGGCAAATAAATGTTTGAAATACATATATTTAGAACTTTATAAACAAAGTGCCCAACCATAGCTTAGAGTGTCACAGAAAATAAGATTTACTTACCCCAGGACACTCATCTACATGTTTGTAGAAAGCCAAACCGGTACTGAAACGAGAATAAGTAGAGGTAATGGTATATAAATAAGAGTATATCGTCGATCTGAAAAGGGAGGTAAGAGATGAATCTCTACGACCGATAACAGAGAACCTATGAAATAGACCCCGTAGAAGGAGATCACTGCATTCAAATAGGCAATACTCTCCTCACATCCCTCTGACATTCACTGCACGCTGAGAGGAAAACCGGGCTCCAACTTGCTGCGGAGCGCATATCAACGTAGAATCTAGCACAAACTTACTTCACCACCTCCATAGGAGGCAAAGTTTGTAAAACTGAATTGTGGGTGTGGTGAGGGGGTGTATTTATAGGCATTTTGAGGTTTTGGGAAACTTTGCCCCTCCTGGTAGGAATGTATATCCCATACGTCACTAGCTCATGGACTCTTGCTAATTACATGAAAGAAATGACACAATTGTATTTTATATTAAAGAATCATTAAATAAAGTAGAAATGCAAAGTAAAAAACTGATTAATAAAAAGACAATGGGAGACGATTTGAATTAAACTGAATTTTAAATTAACAATACATTTTTTTCTTAAAATTGACCCTTAATTTGACGATCCCTGCATCATGTGACAGCCATCAGCCAATCACAGACTTATATATATATATATATATATATATATATATATATATATATATATATATATATATATATATATATATAAAAACACAACCTTAGCACTCCCTGTAAGGTAACAATGGCCGGTGCAAAGTCTCCAAACACACTCCAAAGAAATAACTTGCACCCGGCTTCTTCAATAAGGATGTTACCAATTTATTCACATATTGTGGTACACTTCACACCCAAAAAAATCCTTTTTTAACGTTTTGGTCATCCACCTGGGACCTTTATCAAGGATTCAACACAAATTTAAAAACCCACCTTAAATAGTATTCCACATAGGGATCTATACACACTTCTCATCTGAAAATCACCAAACAGGAACAGCAGGCACCAACTTCCTGTGATGACATCATCACAAAATTAACAAAAAAACTACTAAACTATTATTTAGAAAAAAGTACTGAAAACAGATTTCCACATCAAAATAAACATCAGGGGGTCGATCCGATATAAAGCGTCGCCCGCAAAAGCCGGCGACGCCAATAATTGCGCGGATTTGGTATCCTATATACGGCGTAAGCTAGAAGTTACGCCCGTATATTTCTGATCGGAACAGCCAATAGAATGCGAGCTCAATCTGATTGGCTGATTGGATCAGCCAATCGGATTGAACTTGAATCTGATTGGCTGATTCAATCAGCCAATCAGATTTTTTTAACTTAATTCCGATTGGCTGATAGAATCCTATCAGCCAATCGGAATTTGGCGGACGCCATCTTGGATGACGTCATTTAAAGGTACCTCATTCCAAGTTTAGCAGTCGGCCGGGATGGATGCTCCGCGGCGGCGGAGCGAAGAAAGAAGATTGAAGATGCCGCCGGAAGAATGAAGACTTTGCTGCCGCTTGGAGGAAGACGTCGCCGGAGGAAGATTTCTTCTTTGCCGCTTGGAGGATGACATCGCCGGAGGAAGATTTCTTCTTTGCCGCTTGGAGGATGACATCGCCCGGATCGGATCAGGAGTTCGGCCCGGTGTGGTGAAGACAAGGTAGGGAGATCTTCAGGGGGGTAGTGTTAGGATTTTTTAAGGGGGGTTTGGGTGGGTTTAGAATAGGGGTATGTGGGTGGTGGGTTGTAATGGGGGGGGGGGATTGTATTTATTGAATGCAAAAGAGCTGAATTCTTTGGGGCATGCCCCACAAAAGGCCCTTTTAAGGGCTGGTAAGGTAAAGAGCTTTGAAATTTGTTTAATTTAGAATAGGGCAGGGAATTTTTGTTATTTTGGGGGTTTATTATTTTATTAGGGGGCTTAGAATAGGTGTAATTAGCTTAAAAATCTTTTAATCTTTTTTTTATTTTTTGTAATTTAGTGTTTGTTTTTTTTTGTAATTTAGTTTAGTTAATTTAATTGTATTTTTAGATAGATGTTTGTAGTTTATTACATTTATTGATAGTGTAGGTGTATTTATTTTACAGGTAATTGGGTAATTATTTTAACTAGGTAGATATTAAATAGTTAATAACTATTCAATATCTATTATACCTAGTTAAAATAATTAACTATTTACCTGTAAAATAAATATTAACCCTAACATAGCTACAATGTAATTATTAATTATATTGTAGCTATCTTAGGGTTTATTTTATAGGTAAGTATTTAGATTTAAATAGGAATATTTTAGTTTATAAATGAATTAGATTAATTTAATATAAATATAGTTAGGGGTGTTAGGGTTAGATAGAGTTAATATAGTTAATATAAATACTATAGTAACTATATTAACCCTAATATAATTAGGGTTAATATAGTTAATATATATAATGTAATAACTATATTAACTATAATATACTTAGGGTTAATATAGATAATATAGCTGGCGGCAGGGTAGGTAGATTAAATTAGGGGTTAATCATTTTAATAGAGATGGCGGCGGTGTAAGGGGCTTACATTAGGGGTTAATAATTTTAATATAGATGGCGGCGGTGTTAGGGGCTCACTTTAGGGGGTTATAGATATAATATAGCTGGCGGCAGGGTACGGGAGCGGCGGTTTAGGGGTTAATAACTTTATTAGGTTGCGGCGGGGTACGGGAGCGGCGGTTTAGGGGTTAATAGCTTTTTTATTGTTAGGCTAGTGAGGGGGGATAGCGGATAGAGGGTTAGACAGTGCGGGCTATGTTAGGGAGGCGTGTTAGACAGTGCGGGCTATGTTAGGGAGGCGTGTTAGACAGTGCGGGTGTTTTAGACTTTAGTCAGGTTTTATAGGCGCCGGCAGATTCTAACGTGCCGCAAGTCACTGGCGACGCCAGAAATTTGTACTTACGCAGATTTCTGGACATCGCTGGTTTGTGAGACTTACGGCACGTTAGCATCTGACGGCGACTTATATGGGATGGCTCGAGTTGCGAGCTGAAACTGCGGGTGACGCCGGTCTCCTCGCTTGCGCCGCAAACTGCGATCGATATCGGATCGCGCCCCAGGAGGGCTAAATTGCATCCTTGTGCTACATATTCTATGCATAGATCATCCAAAAATAAAAAAATGAAAAACAATCCGTCGTCATAGCAACAAAACAAAAAAAAAGACAAATTACAAAAACGGAAGTTGCTGCCTCCTGTCCCTAGGTTATTTACATATATACACAAAAGTACTCATTTTAAGTACCAATCAAAATCACAGTAGGGTAAATTATACTCCATAAAATACTGAACAAATTACTTACTAATTCTATCTCACACTTATCCTAACTGATTTGACTAAGATGACCAAGAGATATGATCCAGGAAAAAAACTTAAGCACATAGTTAATGCAATCAAAGAAAACAAAAACAAACAGCAACTACATTATCTTTCATCCAAATAACATGAGAGCCAGACTTATTGAGATCCCAGGGTGCCATTGTTTGCAACTTATAAATCCACTCGATCTCTCTTCTGAGTAGTAATTTATTCACATCCCCACCTCTGGGGGGTCTGTTGACTTGGTCTATAGGCATACAGCAAAGATCAGTGACCTTATGTTTCTCTGGCAAAAAATGCAATGCCACCGGCTGGTCACTCTTTCTTTTCTTCAGGGCTTGTCTTATGCTTGACCGGTGATTGGCCTTTCTGTCCTTCAGGGGGCACTCCGTTTTGCCTACATAGGGAAGGCTACATAGGTAAGGCATTTTTTTGGGTGTGAAGTGTACCACAATATGTGAATAAACTAGTAACATCCTTATTGAAGAAACCTTGTACAAGTTATTTATTTGGAATATATATATATATATATATATATATATATATATTATAAGCTATATGAACTGATTCCTCAGAAAGTGTGCATATAAAAAGGTTGTGTGCAATATATGATAACAGAAGTATCATCTCTATCATGCTCAACTCAATCTAAATCAAGAAAATCTTATGTCGACTTTAGTGTCCCATAAAGGGTTATTGAATAAATAAATCTATGATAATTAGGTTGCCTCCAATTACTTAATTTCCTACATCTTTAGATTATGAGTTTTGCATTATGAGCGGCTCGGTAATAACTTGCTAGTTATTTCCACCGATCAGCTTTAATAGCGCTGCTATTACAGGTTTTCCAAAAAGCTGTGTTAGCGGGCAATATGGTTGCGTTGAGCTCCATACCGCATACAAATACCAGCGCTGCTTTGAGCTGGTTTTACGTGCTCGTGCACGATTTCCCCATAGTAATCAATGGGGAGAGCCGGCTAAAAAAAAAGCCTAACACCTGCAATAAAGGAGCGTAAAGTTCCGTAACACAGCCCCATTGATTCCTATGGGGAAAGAAAAGTTATGTTTACACCTAACACCCTAACATAAACCCTGAGTCTAAACACCCCTAATCTGCCGCCCCTGACATCACCGCCACCTACCTACACTTATTAACCCCTAATCTGCTGCCCCAATGTCGTCGCTACCTACATTACACTTATTAACCCCTAATCTGCCGCCCCCAATGTTGCCGCAACCTACATAAATTTATTAACCCCTAATCTGCCGCCCCCAACGTCGCCGCCACCACTATACTAAAGTTTTTAACCCCTAAACTTCTGGCATCCCACATCATTAACACTAAATAAATATATTAACCCCTAAACCTAACCATAAGTCTAACCCTAACTTTAATATAATTAAAATAAATCTAAATAAAACTTACTATCATTACCTAACTAATTCCTATTTAAAACTAAATACTTACCTATAAAATAAACCCTAAGCTAGCTACAATAATACAACTAATAGTTACATTGTAGCTATCTTAGGTTTTATTTTTATTTCACAGCTAAGTTTGTATTTATTTTAGCTAGGTAGACTAGTTAGTTAGTAAATAGTTATTAACTAATTACTAACTACCTAGTTAAAATAAATACAAATTTACCTGTAAAATAAAACCTAACCTGTCTTACACTAAAACCTAACATTACACTACAATTAAATAAATTACATTAATTAAATACAATTAACTAAATTACAAAAAAATAAACACTAAATTACACAAAATAAAAAAGAAATTATCAAATATTTAAACTAATTACACCTAATCTAATAGCCCTATCAAAATAAAAAAGCCCCCCCCCAAAAAATAAAAAGAACCTAGCCTAAACTAAACTGCCAATAGCCCTTAAAAAGGGCTTTTTGCGGGGCATTGCCCCGAAGAAATCAGCTCTTTTATCTGTAAAAAAAAATACAAACAACCCCCCAACAGTAAAACCCACCACCCACACAACCAACCCCCCCAAATAAAATCCTTTCTAAAAAACCTAAGCTCCCCATTACCCTGAAAAGGGCATTTGGATGGGCATTGCCCTTAAAAGGGCATTTAGCTCTTTTTCTTTGCCCAAACTCTTAATCTAAAAATAAAACCCACCCAATAAACCCTTAACAAAACCTAACACTAACCCCCGAAGATCCACTTACAGTTTTTGAAGACCGGACATCCATCCTCATCAAGCCAGGAGAAGTCTTCATCCAAGTGGGCAGAAGTCCTCAACGAAGCCAGGAGAAGTCTTCATCCAAGCGGCAAGAAGTCATCCTCCAGGCAGGCAGAAGTCTTCATCCAGATGGCATCTTCTATCTTCATCCTTCCGACGCGGAGCGGCTCCATCTTCAAGACATCCGGCATGGAGCATCCTCTTCATACGGTCCCAGCCGTACACTGAAGGTTCCTTTAAATTAAGTCATCCAAGATGGCGTCCCTTGAATTCCGATTGGCTGATAGAATTCTATCAGCCAATCTGAATTAAAGGTGAAAAAATCCTATGATTGGAACAGCCAATAGAATGCAAGCTCAATCCTATTGGCTGATTGGATCAGCCAATAGGATTGAAGCTCAATCCTATTGGCTGATTGCATCAGCCAATAGGATTTTTTCACCTTTAATTCCGATTGAGTGATAGAATTCTATCAGCCAATTGGAATTCAAGGGACGCCATCTTGGATGGCGTCATTTATAGGAACCTTCAGTGTACGGCTGGGACTGTATGAAGAGGATGCTCCGCGTCGGATGTCTTGAATATGAAGCCGCTCTGTGTCGGAAGGATGAAGATAGAAGATGCCGTCTGGATGAAGACTTCTGGCCACCTGGAGGACGACTTCTTGCCGCTTGGATGAAGACTTCTCCCGGCTTCGTTGAGGACTTCTGCCCACTTGGATGAAGACTTCTCCTGGCTTGATGAGGATTGATGTCCGGTCTTCAAAAACTGTAAGTGGATCTTTGGGGGTTAGTGTTAGGTTTTTTTAAGGGTTTATTGGGTGGGTTTTATTTTTAGATTAGGGGTTTGGGCAAAGAAAAAGAGCTAACTGCCCTTTTAAGGGCAATGCCCATCCAAATGCCCTTTTCAGGGCAATGGGGAGCTTAGGTTTTTTGGATAGGATTTTATTTGGGGGGTTTGGTTGTGTGGGTGGTGGGTTTTACTGATGGGGGTTGTTTGTATTTTTTTTTACATGTAAAAGAGCTGATTTCTTTTAAGGGCTATTGGCAGTTTAATTTAGGCTAGGTTTTTTTTATTTTTTGGGGGGGGGGCTTTTTTATTTTGATAGGGCTATTAAATAAAGTGTAATTAGTTTAAATATTTGATCATTTCTTTTTTATTTTGTGCAATTTAGTGTTTATTTATTTTTTTCAAATTTAGTTAATTGTATTTAATTAATGTAATTTATTTAATTGTAGTGTAATGTTAGGTGTTAGTGTAAGACAGGTTAGGTTCTATTTTACAGATAAATTTGTATTTATTTTAACTAGGTAATTAGTAAATGGTTAATAACTATTTACTAACTAGTCTACCTAGTTAAAATAAATACAAACTTAGCTGTGAAATAAAAATAAAACCTAAGATAACTACAATGTAACTATTAATTATATTGTAGCTAGCTTAGGGTTTATTTTATAGGTAATTATTTAATTTTAAATAGGATTTATTTAGCTAATGAAAGTAATTTTTATTTAGATTTATTTTAATTATATTAAAGTTAGGGGTGTTAGGGTTAGACTTAGGGTTAGGTTTAGGGGTTAATAACTTTAGTATAGTAGTGGCGGTGACGTTGGGGGCGGCAAATTAGGGGTTAATAACATTTAACTAGTGTTTACGATGTGGGAGTGCAGCGGTTTAGGGGTTAATAGGTAGTTAATATGTTTATTCTAGTGGCAGCGATGTCCCGAGCGGCAGATTAGGGGTTAATCATGTTATTATAGTGTTTGCAATGCTGGAGGACCTCGGTTTAGGGGTTAATAGGTAGTTTATGGGTGTTAGTGTACTTTGTAACACTTTAGTTATGAGTTTTATGCTACAGCTTTGTTGCGCGAAACCCATAACTACTGACTTTTGATGGCGGTACGAATCTTGTCGGTATAGGCTGTACCGCTCACTTTTTGGCCTCCCAGGCAAACCTTGTAATACCGGCGCTATGGAAGTCCCATTGAAAAAGGACTTTTTGAAAGGTGCGGTAGTTACGTTGAATTACGGCCAAAAAAGTGTGTGGTACAGCTATACCTACAAGACTCGTATTAGCAGCGGTAGTGAAAAAGCTGCGTTATGAGGCTTTTCACTCATAACGCAAAACTCGTAATCTAGCCGAATGTAAATTAAAAAGAATGTTTGCTATCTGCATTTTTGCAGTTTGAGGGTTGTTGTGCACTTTGGTGAAGAGAACATTTTTATTGATCTAAGGAGTCGTTATCTCCATTAAAGGGACCGTCAAGTCAAATTTAAACTTTCATGGTTCAGCTAGTGCATGCAGTTTTACATAACTTTCTAGTTTACTTTCATCATCAAATTTGCTTTGTTCTCTTGGTATTCTTTGTTGAACATTAAACCTAGGTAAGCTCATACATTGATTTCTAAGCTATTGACTCTTATATCAGTGCATTTTGACCGTTTTTTTACAATTAGACAATGCTAGTTCATGTGTGACATATAGATTATATTGTGCTCACTCCCGTGGAGTTAATTGTGAGTCAGCTCTGATTGGCTAAAATGCATGTCTGTCAAAAGAACTAAGATTAGGGGCATTCTGCAGAGGCTTAGATACAAGGTAATCACAGAGCTAAAAAGTATATTAATATAACAGTGTTAGTTATGTAAGGAATGGATAATAAAGGGATTATCTTTTTAAACAATAAAAATGTTCAAGTAGACGTTCCCTTTAACCTCAGAAGCATAAAACAAGGTAGATATTTTAACTTCTTCATCCTACTTTACAATCACATAGATTACGAGTTTTGCACTAAACAAAAGTTGCATTATTTCACCCTCCATAGCGCTGCCATTCCGAGATTCTGAAAAGCCTCCTTGTGCGTGTGATATGGTGGCGTTAAGCTCCTTACCGCACAAAATCCAAGGGCTGATTTGACGTGCTTTCGCACGCTTTCCCCCATAGACATCAATGGGGAGAGAGTGTTACACCTGAAGTGCGAAATGAAAATTCTCCGTAATGCAACCCCATTGATGTCTATGGGGAAAAGAAAGTTATGTTTACACCTAATACCCTAACATAAGTCCCAAGTCTAAACACCCCTAATCCGCCATCTCCAACATCGTCAACACCTAAATAAAGTTATTAACCCCTAATCTACCACCCGACATCGCCAACACTAATCAGAGCTATTAACCCCTAATCTGCTGCTCCCCGACATCGCCGCCACTATAATAAAGTTATTAACCCCTAAACCTCCAGCCTCCCACATCTCTGACGCTAAATAAACCTATTAACCCCTAAACCTCCGGCCTTCCACATCTCTGCCACTTAATAAACCTATTAACCCCTAAACCGCTAGCCCCCCACATTGCAAAACACTAAATTAAACTAGTAAACCCTAAACCTAACACCCCCCTAACTTTAAATTAAAATTACAATATAACTCTTTTTAAATAAATAAAAACTTACCTGTGAAATAAAAATAAACCTACCATTAAACTATAAATTAACCTAACCTTATGATTCTAATAAAATAAAAAATACTACCAATTAAAATATCTAAATTACAAATTTAAAAAACCTAACACTAATAAAAAAATAAAAAAACATCTAATCTAATAGCCCTAAAAAATAAAAAATCCCCCCAAAATAAAATCCCCCCCTAGCCTACAATAAACTACCAATTGTCACGCTCAGCTGCTGGGAAGCTCTGCAGTCCTCTCTGTGTGCTTGATTGACAGGTGTCTGAGCCACCCCTTCCTGATGATGTCACAACCAGGCTTTTTATTCTTGGCTTCCTGTTTCTCCAGTGCCAGTTTGTTTGTTAACTTTGTGGCTTCTGATAGGATTTCGCTGAGGAATCTCTCTAACTGCTGCTTTTCTGTTGCCAATCTCTTCAAGGATTTACTATGCTGGATTAACCTTCAACCTCCTGATTACCTGTCTCCAAACAATGCAAGTACTGTTTGTTTTGTGAAACTTTCAAACTTCCTGTTTACCTGCTTCAAACCCTGCATATTCAGACTACTCTGTGTACTGCCAAACTATTCAAATACTGTTATTTCTGTGAAACCTTCAATCTGCATGTTTACCTGTTTCCAAACTCTGCAAATACAATTATTCAGTGTAAACCTTCAAACTGCTTGATATCCTGTTGCCAATCTCAACAAGTACTGATTAATCTGTGTTAACCTTCAAACTACCAGCTTACCTGTTGCTATCTCTGCAAGTTCTGACAACACAGTGTTAACCTTCAAACTACCTGATTACATGTTGTTAATTCTGCAAGTTCTGACTACACAGTGTTTAGCCTCAAACTGCCTGATTACCTGTTGCATACTCTGCAAAGACTGTCTACACAGTGTTAACTCTCAAACTGCCTGATTACCTGTTGCATACTCTGCAAAGACTGTCTACTCAGTGTTAACCCTCAAACTGCCTGATTACCTCTTGCATACTCTGCAAAGACTGTCTACACAGTGTTAACCTTCAGACTGCCTGATAACAAATGACCTACTCCTGCATTATTAACTGTTTCCTGTTTTACCCTTCTTCTGTCTGAGTATAAGTGGACTATCCCTGCTCTCCTGATCCTGTGGAAGACATTTCCTGAAACCAGTTCCTTATTCAGAAGTCTATCTGGCTGATATCATGAATTACTTTGGCACAGGCTAACCCTGCTCCATATCGTGAATACTTTGTTTTTTTGAGGCTGTCGTGGGGTCACGTCCTGGATTAAACTCAGAGTGCAAGGGTGTTGTTTAAGTTCGCCCTAGCATTTGGGTCTTCTTCTGGACATTTCCTAACCTGACACCAATAGCCCTTTAAAGGGTCTTTTGTAGGGCATTGCCCTAAAGAAATCAGCTCTTTTACCTGTTAAAAAAAAAATACAAAGTCCCCCCAACAGCAAAACCCACCACCCAACCAACCCCCCAAAATAAAAAACTTAACTCTACAAAAAACCTAAGCAACCCATTGCCCCTAAAGGGGCATTTGTATGGGCAATGCCCTTAAAAGGGCATTTAGCTATTTTGCATTGTCCTTAAAAGGTCATTTAGCTCTTTTTCAAAGCCCTAATCTAAAAAACCCCAGAAACTCTACTCACGGTTTCTTAAGTCCGGACATGTATCTCGATCCAGGTGGCGAGGTCTTCATCCATCCCGAGGGTGTCTTCTATCTTCATCCCAGCCGCGCGGAACGGAGCCATCCTGGAAGACATCCTGCGTGGAACATCCTCTTCATACGGTCGCCGCCGTACACAGAAGTTGAATGGATGAGAGCTACTGAAATCCTATTGGCTGATTTGAACAGCCAATAGGATTTCAGTAGCTCTCATCCTATTGACTGATTTGAATTTAAAGAATCAAATCAGCCAATTTTGAAACGGCTACCTTGCATTCAACTTCAGTGTACAGTGGCGACCGTATGAAGAGGACCCTCCGCGCAGGATGTCTTCCAGGATGGCTCCGCTCCACACCGCCGGAATGAAGATAGAAGACGCCCCCAGGATGGATGAAGACCTCGCCGCCTGGATGGAGATGGATGTCTGGACTTCAGAAACCGTGAGTAGATCTTCTGGGGTTAGTGTTAGTTTTTTTTTTTTGTTTTTTTTTTTAGATTAGGGCTTTGGGCTTTGAAAAAGAGCATACAAGTGCAATGGGTAGCTTAGTTTTTTTAGAGTTAGGTTTTTTATTTTGGGTGGGTGGTTGGGTGGTGAGTTTTACTATTGGCGGGACTTTGTATTTTTTACAGGCAAAAGATCTGATTTATTTAGGGCAAGGCCCTACAAAATGCCCTTTTAAGGGCTATTGGTAGTTTATTGTAGGCTAGGGGGTGTTTTTATTGGGGGGGGCTTTCTTATTTTTATAGGGCTATTAGATTAGGTGTAATTGTTTTTATTTTTGATAGTTTCAGTTATTTTTTTGTAATCTTAGTGTTTTTTTATTTTTCGGGATTTTAGTGTTAATTATTTTTGGTAAACTTAGATTTTTAAAATTTTTCGTAGGATTTGTTTTTTTTAGTTGTAATTTAGATTTTTAAACTTTTTTCTTAGTGTTAGGTAATTTAGATATTTTAATTGGTAGTATTTTTTATTTTATTAGAATAGTAAGGTTAGGTTAATTTATAGTTTAATGGTAGGTTTATTTTAATTTCACAGGTAAGTTTTTATTTATTTAAATATAGTTATATTATAATTTTAAAGTTAGGGGGTGTTAGGTTTAGGGGTTAATAGTTTAATTTAGTGTTTTGCAATGTGTGGGGCCGGCGGTTTAGGGGTTAATATATTTATTTAGTGGGGGAGATGTGGGAGGCCGGAGATTTAGGGGTTAATAACTTTATTTAGTGGTGGTGATGTCAGGGAGCGACGGAATAGGGGTTAATAACTTTATTATAGTGGCGGCGATGTCGGTGTGCAGGGGAATAGGGGTTAATATATTTAAATAGTGTTGGTGATGTGGGTGGGCGGCAGATTAGGGGTTAATAACTTTATTGAATAGTCACGATGTGGGCGGCAGATTAGGGGTTAATAGGTTTAATACAGTGTTTTCGATGCGGGAGGGTGGTGGTTTAGGGGTTAATAGGTAGTTTATAGGTGTTAGTGTACTTTGTAACACTTTAGTTATGAGTTTTGTGAAACATTTTTGTTACACAAAATCCATAACTACTGCTCTCAGATGGCGGTATGGATCGTGTCGGTATAGGTTGTAACTCAAGCTTTTTAGCCTGAACGCACAACCTGTAATACCGGCACTATGGAAATTCCACGCAAAAACATAATTTTTTTGAGTGCCGGATTGACGTTGTGTTACAAGCTATACCGACACGACTCCCAATAGCGGCGTTACTGCTTTTACACTGAAATTGCCATTTTTTCAGCGTTAAGAGCAGGAACGCAAAACTCGTAATCTGGGTGAATAACTTTAAAACACTTGAATTTCCAAAAGGGACACTTGTTTTGTATCATACTGTTTCTGGCTGTGGGGGGGGGACTTTGATCAGAGTTTCTTTCTTTTTTATGACAAGCTTTAATAATCTGTAATGTAATAAGTTTTCTATTTGATATTTTTTAGTTTTTTTTATTGGATTGACACACTGACATTTTTAGCCGATTTTCTATTTACTTAAAGGGACACTGTACCCACATTTTTTCTTTCGTGATTCAGATTGAGCATGACATTTTAAGCAACTTTCTAATTTACTCCTATTATCAAATTTTCTTCATTCTCTTGGTATCTTTATTTGAAATGCAAGAATGTAAGTTTAGATGCCGGCCCATTTTTGCTGAACAACCTGGGTTGTCTTTGCTGATTGGTGGATAAATTCATCCACCAATAAAAAGTGCTGTCCAGAGTACTCAAACCAAAAAAAGCTTAGATGCCTTCTTTTCCAAATAATGATAGCAAGAGAACCAAGAGTAGTTGATAATAGGAGTAAATTAGAAAGTTGCTTAAAATTGCATGCTCTTTCTGAATTACAAAAGAAAAATTTGTGTTCAGTGTCCCTTTAATTATATAGAGCAAGATTACAAGTTGCGCTGCAAATCAGTTGCAAAAGCACTGCACTCATTATGTTTTTTTCGCATTTGGGGTTGCGCAGCTATTACAAGTTGCAAATATTACTTATATTCACGTATTCCCCATAAAAGTCAAGGAGAAGACAAATAGAAAAAAAAAGCCACAAAAATCCTAATATGTTGTGCAAAGCCCATGACGTATTCTCCTCAAAGTGTACATGAAAATGCAATTATTTCATATTGTGAAAATGTTTTCATAACGGAATATGTTCTATTTATTTCTAAATAAATATTTCTCTATATATGTGATGATTTTTGGACTGATATATCTATTTATAGCAAGATATGTATATGAATATATATATGTCTAGATATCTTGACATCTATATTCAAATATCTCTTTAAAAATCCCTCTGAGATATTGTTTAATGTGCATAAGATTGTAATGTAAAATCTTACCATTATCTCTATAGTTATGTCTATACATATACATGAATTTCTCTATGTATGTGTATGTATGTCAATGTAAAATCCCTGTGTCAGCTTTTTTTTCTAACACCCGAGATCTCGTATCTTTGATCCCTTATAACTTTTGTGTGCAATATTTTTTTCAAATAATTTTTATTAGACAGTGTTAATATGAGTGTAACTGTACTTCGTAAAGTATTTTTGAAGGGTTTTGTGAAAATTTTATGTTGCGCAAAACTGTTAACTACAGCTCTTCAAACACGGAAAGGATTGTTGCGTAAAAAGCGAATGCGGGTACGCAATCGTGATTTTTCAAGACTTGTAATACCTGCGCAATGAAAACTGATTGCAAAAAGACCATATCGCATGCGGAAAACTCATAACGCGCGACTTAATGATTAAGTGAGGTGCATCCTGGGATACTTTTCTGGGTACCTAATATACTGCCTAAATTCAGCTTCAGAACATCGTTTATATTTTGTGTATAGATTTTATTTTCAGAAATTTTGTATTTTTTTATGTTAAGTAAGTTATTTATAAAATCATAATAAAGATAAAAAAAAAAAAACATTTTTACCTAATACCTATGAGCCAGATTAAAAGTGGAGCGCTATATATCGCTTGCTAGGAAGCTCGCTTCCATAGGATCCAACGGGAGCTTTGTTCTGAAGCCTTGAGAGACGGCATCAGAACCACAGTGACTGCAGCATTTATAAATATATATGTATAAACATATATATATTTTTGTGTTAATATGTATATACACCTATTAACACATAAATATATATATAAGCATATACATATATATTTACTTGGAACACACAGTAGTTTAATGGTCCCTAAATACAAATTATGCATCCACCCCAGTTTCTTAAAATTGCAAACTTATTCAGTAGCTGTAGCTTCTACCATACAAAGTGAAAAACAACTAAAAATAGAGGGCATTATAGATGTTTTAGCATTGTTTTAACAAAAAAAAAACAACTGCACTAGGCAGTTTTGGGGCTTTAAAGTTGGTGGGAGTGGGGTATTAGTAAAAAACGGCACTGAAAAGTGCCTTTACATTGCAGTCCATGTGAACTGTGTGTTCCCATATATAGCGGATCATGTCCGCTGCACATCGATAAATGTCGACAGCATGCGCTCTCTGCATTTATCATTGCACCAGCAGTTCTTGTGAACTTCTGGTGCAATGCTGCCCCCTGCAGATTCACTGGGTGTGTCAATTAATCTGATCGTATTCTATCGGGTTGATAAATTCTGGCGATGTCTGTCGCCTTTAGACCGCTGTTGTGTTTCCGGTGGGCCTGAAGGCTCGCCAGAAACGCGGGGCATCAAGCTCCATACGGAGTTTGATAAATATGCCCCTATATGTAACAGATGGGAAATGTATATTATTACATTATTCTTATTATTGTCTCAAAAAAGCATAGCTGTGTATATTACCACTGGGAACCAAAATGTCATTGCAAACTAACCAATAAAAACAATCTAACCAATGGTATACACCACACAGAGTTGTTTTTCACTTTGTGTCTCCAGATATGGCAGAAACTATAGATACTGAATAAGTTTGCAATTTTAAAAAACAAGGGTGGATGCATAATCCATTTACAGAATCACCTAAAATCCAACATTGTATTAAACGGACACTAAACCCAAAATAATTATGTCATGATTCAGATAGAGAATGCAATATTAAACAACATTCCAATTTACTTCTATTATTTAATTTGCTTCATTCTTTAGATATCCTTTGTTGAAGAAATAGCAATACACATAGATGAGCAAATCACATGAGGCATCTATGTGCAGCCACCAATGCTTTTCAGCAAATGATATCAAGAGAATGAAGCAAATTTGATAATAGTTTTAAATTAGAAAGTTGATTAAAATTGCATGTTCTTTCTAAATATTGAAAGAAAAAATGTGGATTTCATGTCCCATTAAGTTCCTTCTCATCATGAAAATCTGATGGTTTGCTTTTAAGAAATGAAAATGATTAGTAGTCAGCGCCAGGAGAGCACACAAACTCACTATAAAAAACGTCCACAGGGTCGTACAGATGAATAAATAAATAAAAAATAGTGGGGACATAGGAGCGCCACCCAAATGGGACTTAAGTGTGCGTTGACCTCCTGTGACATACCAGCCCGAGTTCCTATTTGTATATGGTGAGCACTTTTCCTTTTAGTTTAGCTAGCTTTTTCTGTTTTTGTGCATCTGTTTGTTTTTTCTTTCACAGGTACCTTTTAGATGTTCTTACTCTGAACCAGAAGTTTTGGATAAAAGATTTTCCTCCCCTGGATAATAGTACTTTCCTCCCTCTTCTCTGGATCCTTCCACACTGGACCTCCACTGGATTTTTTACTCTTTGTGACTGTATAGACTTTGGGACTAGATCATTGCTTTATATATGGGACGTCCCTTTATCTGAGCTCAGATTCATTAATTTCATTCATTAATTTTTCTTATTGTTCCTTTTTTTTATATACCCTTATTTTGTCATATGTTTGACTTACGTTTCTCACAGTTGCTTTTTAAATATTTTACTTTAGATTGTGACTAACTCTGCTAGATTGCTACATAGTTCTAGCAATCTTGTTCCATATATTCCTTGGAATAAAACTGTTTTTATATATAACATATGTTTTTATATAATCTTTATTGTCTGTATTTTTCCCCCTATTTCTACGCTCCTTACTAATACAGTATTATGTGTTATTAATACAGTACTATTTCTACGCTCCTTACTAATACAGTATTTTGTTTTATTAATACAGTACTATTTCTACGCTCTTTAGTAATACAGTACTATGTGTTGTTTTTTGGCCATTACACACCATATTGATAATCTCTTTGGGCCCAGCTTTTCCACCAGCACTTAAGCCCCCTTTGGGTGGTGCTCCTATGTCGCCGCTATTTTTTTTAATTTATTTATGCTTTTAAGAAATGATTGAACTAATTGCTGTGCCCAAAACTTGGAGATAATAACTATTCTCAAACTGAAAATAGTTTTTCTCTCAACAAAATCCCATAAGATGCAACAAATCTTCTCTAGGGCGACTAGTACAATGTACGTTATTAGTAAGAACTCTGCTAAATTTTACAGTTAGCACTATGCATTTCGGTAGGCAGCATTATCCTGGCATCTGCCACACTCAGATTCTTCCATCAGGCTGACAGATAGTGTAGAGTGATTCATCACTCCAGAGAGCATTTGCTCCAGAGTTCAGCGCCAATGTGCTTTACAGCATTCCAGTCAACGCTTCACATTACGCATGTTGATGTGAGGCTTGTGTACCCGTTTCATGAAGCTCCCAACGCATAGTTCTTGTGCTGATATTGCATCATGAGGCAGTTTGGAACTCTGTAGTGAGGGATGCAACAAGATATTAGGTGATTTTTATGAACTTCACTCTTCAGTACTTGGCCCCACTCTGTGAGTTTGCGTGTCTCCCACATCATGGCTGGGCTGTTGTTGTTCCTAGATACTTCAAAGTAATAGCACTCATAGTTGACCAGAGCAGATCCTGACTTGTGACAAAGATGGCATAGTATGACAGTGCCCTGTTTAAAGTCACTAAGCTCTTCAATATGACCCATTGAACTACCAATGCTTGTATATAGAGATGTCATGTGTATGCAACTGTTAGCAATGGTTGTGGCTGAAGTACCTGAACTAAACAATTACTGCCAAACACTTTTTGCCATATAGTGTATAGCTACATAAATAAACAGACGGATAGACTTTTTTGAATAAATTACATTGTACGGTGGTTCTAATAAACATGCATGCACCTTTTTCATCCAAGCAGGTTTCACATTTGATATGGATTGTTATATCATTTTACTAATTATGCATATGACTTTTAAAAAATTAACCTTGAACTTATTAAATACACATGAAGCAGATGTGCTGTTTTATTTGATTATTTAATTATTTATTTTACACATTATTTAAGAGTAAAATTCACAGAAAATGTAACACAAGAAACATTTCTGCAGCATACACTTATATATACAAGGCAGATGGAATTTGCTTGGGATTAGGCAAATGCAATTTGCTTGGGATTAGGCAAGTGCAAGACCTTTATAGAACGGATAACTTAAAGGGACATAAAACCCAAAATTTTTCTTTCATGATTCAGATAGAAAATACAATTTTAAACAATTTTCCAATTGACATCTATTATTTAATTTGCTTCCTTCTCTTGTTATCCTTTGCTGAAATATTTATTTAGGCAAGCTCAAGAGCAGCAGAGAACCAAGGTTCTAGCTGTTGATTGGTGGCTGCATATATATATATATATATATATATATCGATTGTGATTGGCTAACACGTGTTCAGTTAGAAACCATTAGTGCATTGCTGCTCCTTCAACAAATTATACCAAGAGAATGAAACAAATTAGATAATAGAAGTAAATTAGAAAGTTGTTTAAAATTAAAAAAAAATATCTGAATCATGAAAGAAAAAAATGTGGGTTTCATGTCTCTTTAATACTTTCTGCCATTGCTTTACCTGGTCTAGATATCCCTAAAAAGTTATATTTTGATTTTTTTCGGTTGGTTTCCATCATAAATTCTTTGGGTTTTCCAAAACAAGGTTTTCCATGCTTTAAACACTGGGAGAAGAGATGGTTCACTGGTAAACCCATATACAAAGCGCTATCCTTAGACTATCAGATATTTTTATATTCCCCTGCTTTTGTTAGGTCACAGGATATGAGAGATTGGGAAAGGTCATAGGGAAGCAGATTGGCAAAAGACGATTAGAGAAACAAAATAATCTATTCACAGCACCACATTGTATGAGCTTTTTGTCAAATTGTTATTAAGGTGGCATAGGGTTCCAGTGAGAATTTATCAGATATTTCCTCAATAGTCAGTTTGCAGGTACATGATAAATTAGCGCTTCAATTGTAATTTTGCCCCAAATTGTCAATTGCTAGACACTCCTGTCACTATGAGGATGGTGTTTGATATAGTTCTTTATATAAGGATAATCGAGGAGTACTCCCTGACAGTAGAGGGTCGTGTTGGTCCCTTGGGATGAGTTACAAACATCTCTGTTACATCAGATCAGCCAATAGGATGTAAGCAGCTCTCGTCCTATTGGCTGATTTGAATTTTGGCCACTGGGAAGAAGATAGAAGATGGACCCACGGCCAGGATAAAGATTGAAGAAAATGGTCCCACAATGGATGAAGATGTTTCGCTTCTTGGATGAAGACCTTTCGCCGCCGGGATGAAGATGAATCGCTGCACTTCATTAATGGTGAGTAAAGGGCTGAATGCCTTTTTATGGGCAATGCCCATACAAATGCACTTTTCGGGGCAATGGGTAGATTAGAGTTTTTTTTAGTTTGGGAGGGGTGGTGGGGGGTTGTAATTTTGAGAGGTAATTTGTTTATTTTCTTGGCAAAAGAGCTGTTAACTTTAGGGCAATGCCTTACAAAAGGCCCTTTTAAGGGCTACTGGTAGTTTATTTATAGATTAGGGTTATTTTTATTTTGGAGTCATGTTAGAGTTTATCTTTTAGTTTGGGAAAATTAGGTTTGATAGTTTTGAAGATCTAAAGCTTTGGATCAAGTTAAATCAATAATGTTTATTCACGCTAAAAAAAATCAACTTAATTTATGCACATTTGCCATTTTCAGGATATTTACATTACCAGGGGGTATTAGAAAAGGAATACTTTTTATTATTTTCGATTATTTTGTTGTAAAGGTAGATTTTTTTTTTATTTTCTGTAATGTTATGATTTATTAGTTTTAGAAATCTTATTTTTTTTTCTGCAATGTTAGGGTTTTGTAATTTATGCTTTTTTATTTTTTGTAATTTTTTTCATTTTTAATGTAGTTAGTATATTTTTAATTTTATTTTAGTGTATTTTAATTGGGGTTAAGTTAGGGGGTGTTATGTTAGGGGGCTTAGTTATTAGTTTAATATTTTGCGTTGTGGGGGGATGACGGTTTAGGGGTTAATAGTTTAATTAGATACTTTGCGTTGTGGCGGGTTAGTGATTTAGGTGTTAATAGGTTAATTATGTGTTTGCATTGTGGGGGATGACGGATTAGGGGTTAATAGTTTTATTAGTGATTGCAATGTGGGGGGATTGCGGTTTAGGAGTTTTGAATTGCGATTTGACGTGTCGGTTTAATTTTTTTCCGGTTTAGATTTTTACGTGTGAATTCAACATTTTAGTTACACATGCAATATAAAAAACTGGCGTAAATTTCTGAACCTCGACAGTTTTTCCAGCTTACGGCAGTTTATCTTATGGAAGCGCGTGCTATGTCATTCACCCTATGTGCAAAGTAAACTTACGGGTGACATGGGTTTCAGTAGTTGCGCTGAAAAATACGCCACACATGTAATCTCGCCCTCTATTTCCAACCATGAGCCCTTTAAACAGGTCAACATTTGTCTGTAAACCATGCTATCATCTATCTATCTATCAATATGTTATCTACCCTGTTCTGAAAACCATAGCTAAGTAGTCTCAGGAGCAGCAAATGATATGCTCTATCTAAATCATGAAATAAATCATGAAATAAAAAAATGTGGATTTTATGTCCCTTTAACAAGAAAAAGCTGTAAGTTCTAGCTTATACATTTAATAAATGTAGTATACGCATATAACTGTGATATATTTGGAGCATAGAATGTACCCAAAGTTTTAAGTCGCAATCAGTATAACTTTTCAAACATTTTTTCTTAAATGGAAACATCTTTAAGACAGCTGATTTTTTAGCTTGGTAAGCAAAGGAAGATGCAATCATGTCAGAGTATATTATTTGCTATTTCAATAAAAATATGTAATGAACTTCATATTTGTAGATTAGTGTATGTAAATATTTGATAATTCCAAAACTGGATTTGTTTATTTGACTTCCTGTTTAGCACCACTGAAATATAGATCATTTACTTTTGTAAAAAGAAACATAGGATACATTTTGGTATAGTTTTTATTTTAAAATAACATAAATGTTATATGTATAAATGACATGATATAGGAGTAGGTTTTTAATCAGGAAATCACATACTAACAAACACTTCCTAAGTGGGTGGTCCATGGTGACTTGGTAGACCCACTGAATATGTTGGTGAATTGTCCATGGAAATATTTAGTTTCTGACTTATGTTTAGAGACTGGTTTGCTTTAAAAATATATGACATTTATTAGACAGTTTTTACTGAAAGACAGAAAACTTTATGCCAGCATGTTATATTTAAAGGGACATTGTAATGTATAATATTCTCCCATTTAATGTGTTCCCAGTGATACATTTTAACTGCTAGAGTGTATTAAGTTGTTTTCAAACAACTCCTTTACCTTTACTTTGTCTTTTGAAATAGCCACTTTTGCCTTTATAACCCCTAACTATACTAAAAACATAAATTATTATATGTTCTGTAGAAAAGTTATGTAAACGGGAAATTACAGCATAAATTAAAGGGACAGTAAAGTCAAAATTAAAAATTAATTATTCAGATAGAGTATGCAATTTTAAACAATTTTCCAGTTTATTTCTATTATCTAATATGCTTAAATCTATGGGTATCCTTTGTTGAAAAGCATACCTAGGTAGGCTCAGGTGCAGCTATGCACTTCTAGCTAGCTGCTGATTGGCGGCTGCCCATATATGCTTCTTGTCATCTTCACCTCCAATGTGTTCATCTACCTCCCAGTAGTGTATTTCTATTTTTTTTTAACAGAGGATACCAAGAGAATAAAGCAAATTTGATAATGGAATCAAATGGAAAAGTTGTTTAAAATTGTATGCTCTATCTGATTGAATCATGAAAGAAAAAATATGAGATTCATATCCCTTTAACCTCTGTGTGTGGTGTGATAAAGAGAGATTTTTTTTTGTATCTGAAGTAGCTGAGTTTGCTGCTTGAACTTTTCCAGCCTTAATTAGCATTTCAATACCTAATATTAGGCTCTATGTACAGTGATAACATGACCAGGAGTGCTCTTTCTGCAGGGTCAGCCCATTTAGGGCTAGATTACGAGTGGAGCTTTTTATCGTCTTTTTGCTCATGATTAATTATGCTCAACAGGTTAGCGCAACTTCAGAGATCGTTTAAAGGGTAGGGTAAGAAAAAAAGTACATAAAACAGAACATAAATACATGTAAAAGTACTGTTACACTCATAAAACCACTGTCTAGTAAAAATGTTAAAAAAAATAGTTAGAAGGATTCAAAGATATATGGTATAAGGTGTTTGAAAAAAAGGGCTGCAAAGGGCTTTAACATAGATAGATAGATAGATAGATAGATAGATAGATAGATAGATAGATAGATAGATAGATAGATGATAGAAAGCAAATGAAGATGCACTATCACCGTCTTTCAACAACTGCCAGGGCGCTATAGCAAAATCAACAAAATCCCAAATAAGCCCTCACTGGACTTGAGACATCTGTAACTTCAATCAGTGGATTTTCATAGCGACGTTTCAGGACAGCACAGTGTCAATTCTTCAGACCAAGCAAACAAGTGAAAAAAACAAAGCTGTCATAGCTTCTACATACAAAAACACGCCCATTATGAGTAAAAAACTATTCGAAAATACATTTGATTATTTATATATTTTTGCTACACTGCATTACATATTATACACATGGGTTTATTTTTATCTTTACCAACACACATTACATAGAGAGTAATACACATGTGTTTAAAGTTAGATAGTCACTGATTACTGCACCATGATTGGTGCAAAAGGAGGTGTGGCTAACCAAGACAGGGTTTATATGATTGTGTTATTTCACTTGTTTGTTTGGTCTGAAGAAGGGACACTGTGCTGTCCTGAAATGTCACTATTAAAATCCACTGATTGAAGTTACAGATGTCTGAAGTCCAGTGAGTGCTTATTTGAGATTTTGTTTTATACATAAAAAATATTTATTAATAAATAAATCATATTCTTCTATGTGAAGAACATTAGAATATGAAATATTCATAATTCATGTTGGGTTCATCGCTCTTGAATAAACTCGGTCAGGTTAGCGTATGAGTATGAGTGGTAGGATTTGTTTTTCGAGTTTTCATACTCCATTGAAGTTATGGGAGATTACGGGTTTTACTTTCAACTTGTGATACAAGCAAATGGAGATGGTAATAAATTATTGCATTACAAACAAATTTATTTTAAAGGGACAACTGCTGGGTACAACTACAACATCATGTTTACTACTCCCCATGCCATTGTTACTCCTGTGCCGCCAGCTTTTTTAAAAGTTGTTCTCATTTTATAACCCCTTACTACTGAAAGTTGGTGAAGCTCCATATCTTTATAATTGGTATTCTTAGGTATTATTTGCCTGTGTGACAGAAGCTGTGCACATTCACAGATAATTTATAAGTGAGGCACTAGCAATAGAATTATACAAGAATTCAACAAGGATTGGGCAAGGGGCAAGGAAAAGGCAGGTACTTTTGTAATATTATGTTTGATATACCTTACTGTTTTCTTATGCAATTGCTACGGTAATACTGTGTCTTATGTGTTTAACTGGTTCCCTCTTTTGTAAAAAAGGCCTAATATCTTCTTATTCCTTTTTGCTGCCTTCTGTCTCTATAACAAACTACTTTATTCAATTACTCCTTCTCCCTCTCCACCTGCACTGTTCATTAGCCCATCTCTCTTAAACTCACCTTACTTTTATACTCATGAACTTTACTTATTCCTAAACACTCTCTCTCCCCCCTGCACCTTGTCTCAAAAGCAGTCTCACTACTACAAATCTGTATCTCATCTCATGTCACTCTCCCTCTTGCTTTTACTAACTGCTGGTGACATCTCCCCTAATCCTGGTCCCCAACAACTGCCTAGCCGTGCACATCCATGTATACCGTCCCACAGACTCAAAAAACAAAACTCTGACAACCTTACTCACATTCCTCTTGCATCAAAAGCCACTTCCCCTTTCACTTGTGCACTTTGGAACTCTCGCTCTGTTTGCAACAAACTCACTTCTATACATGACCTCTTTATCTCCCACTCCCTCAACCTTCTGGCCCTAACAGAAACCTGGCTCTCTCCCCTAGACACAGCATCCACTGCTGCTCTGTCACATGGGGGTCTCCACTTCAGCCACACTCCTAGGTCTGGTTTTAGACAAGGAGGTGGTGTAGGTATTTTAATTTCCTCTTGTTGCACCTTTCAACAAATACATCCCATCTCTTCCCTCACATTTTCCTCATTCGAAACCCACATGATTCGCTTATTCTCTCCTCTTTCTATACGTGTTGCAGTCATATACCGTCCTCCTGGTTCCTTAACTCAATTTCTAGATCACTTGGCTGCCTGGCTACCTTATTTCCTTTCCTCAGACACCCCTTCCCTCTTGACAATCCCACTGTCTCCTCTGCAAAACAACTTCTGCAACTCACTTCCTCTTTCGGTTTGTCACAATGGACTGATTCTACCACTCACAAAGATGGTCACTCCCTTGACCTGATCTTTATCTATCGATGCACCCTCTCAAACTTCACAAACTCCCCCTTTCCTCTTTCTTACCACCATCTTCTTAATTGCAACATTTCATCCCTCCCTACAACTCTCCCTCCTTCTGCTCCTCACACCAAACTTCACAGAAGCATTATGTCATTAGATCAACAACAGCTTTCTAATTCCCTCAAACCTCTCCTCTCATCCTTCTCCTCCTTTTCATGCCCTGACCAATCTATCTGCCACTACAATTCCACCCTTACATCCGTCCTTGACAATCTCGCCCCTCTTACCATAGCTCGGAAATCAAACACTCATTCTCAGCCCTGGCATACTCCTCTGACACAATACCTACGCAGATGTTCCCGTACTGCTGAGAGCACTGGAGAAAATCTAGGAGTTTAGCTGATTTTCAACATTACAAATTTATCTTGAACTCCTACTACTCTGCCCTTAATTTCCATATGCAACACTATTTCTCTACTCTTATCTCTAATCTTTCTTCAAACCAAAAATGTTTGTTCTCCACTTTCAATACTCTTCTCCGCCCTCCCCCACCTCCTAATACAACTTCTCTGTCAGCTCAAGACTTTGCCAACCACTTCAATAACAAAATCGACTCCATCAGAAGTGAAATCAGCTCTCAACATAATTCCATTCTCTCACCCCCTCAAATGCTCTCAATCAACCACAACCCACATAACCTTAAACTTAGCTCATTCTCCCCTGTTGTTGAGGAAGAAGTTTCGGCACTTATACTGTGCTCTCACCTCACTACCTGTCCCCTTGACCCTATCCCCTCACAGCTACTTCCCTCCCTCTCTGCCACCCTTACCCCTATACTCACACACACTTTCAACCTCTCCCTCAGCACTGGTATATTTCCCTCATTTCTGAAACATGCACTGGTCACACCTATCCTCAAAAAACCTTCCCTTGATCCTACCTCCCCATCCAACTACCGCCCTATTTCCCTCCTCCCTCTTGCATCAAAGCTTCTCTAAAAACTAGCTTATGCACGTCTATCCCATTTCCTTACAATAAACTCCCTCCTTGACCCATTGCAATCTGGATTTCGTCCCCATCACTCGACAGAGACAGCAATTGTAAAGGTTACCAACGACCTACTTACAGCAAAATCAAAAGGCCACTTCTCTCTGTTTATCCTTCTTGATCTCCTTGATCTGTCCGCAGCCTTTGACACTGTTGACCACCCTCTCTTGCTCCAAACCCTCCAATCCTTCGGCATATGTGACATAGCCCTCTCGTGACTCTCTTCCTGCCTGTAAAACCGTACCTTTAGTGTAGCCTTCTCTGGGGCCTCCTCTGCCCCATCACCACTTTCTGTCGAAAGTACCGCAAGGCTCCGTCCTCGTTCTCCTTCTCTTCTAAATCTACACGTCATCACTGGGTTCCCTAATAAAGTCCCATGGTTTACAATATCGTTTGTATGTCGATGACACCCAAATCTACTTCTCTGCACCAGACCTTTCTCCTTTGCTAACCCGTGTCACTAACTGTCTTTCTCACATCTCCAACTGGATGTCCTCTCACTACCTCAAGCTAAATCTCTCCAAAACTGAGCTCCTTATTTCCCCCCCTTCTTCTAAACTCTCCACCCCCAATCTCTCTATAACTGTCGACAACTCCATCATTACCCCTACCCCGCATGCCCAATGTCTCGGGGTCACATTTGACTCAGATCTTTCTTTCACTCCTCACATTCAGTCATTGGTTAAAGCCTGCCGCTTCCACCTTAAAAACATCTCTAAAATTAGACACTTCCTTACACAAGACACAACTAAGATTTTAATCCACTCTCTCATTCTCTCCTGCCTCGATTACTGCAACTCTGTCCTCTCTGGTCTCCCCACCTGCCGCCTAGCTCCTTTACAATCCATAGTGAATGCCTCTGCCAGACTCATCTACCTTACACGTCGCTCTTCATCTGCTGCACCTCTCTGCCAATCTCTTCACTGGCTTCCTCTTGCCTCTAGGATCAAACACAAAATTCTCATTCTGATATACAAAGCCCTCAACTGCACTGCTCCCCCCTATATCTTAGACCTTGTCTCTAGATATTCTCCCTTCCGTCCCCTTCGCTCTGCTCACAACCTCCTACTCTCCTCCTCTCTTGTCTCCTCATCACACTCCCGTTTACAGGACTTATCCAGACTGGCTCCCATCTTGTGGAACTCTCTGCCTCGCTCCACAAGACTCTCTTTTACTTTAAAAAGCTTCAAGTGCTCCCTAAAGACTCTACTGTTCAGGGATGCATACAACCTATGCTAACCTTTCTTTATACCAGTTCCTCTCCTCCATTGCTATCCCCTGAACCCCCTTACCATGTAAGCCTAAGAGTCCAGCTGTTTGTTGATCACCTTCTCAAGAGCTGACTACAACAGTGCAACTCTTGGCAGGGCCCTCTACCCATTTGATCCCTATAATTGTTTTGTTGTACTGCGCCTTTGTTAATAGCACTGCGGAATCTGGTGGCGCTCTACAAATAACCGATAATAATAATAATAATAATCAGTGACATTGCTGGTTTCAGGTTAGCATGCATGTTAAAGATATACATTTTTTGCAGTGGCTGCATTGGTCTATAACACTGGTTTTCAAACCTGTCCTCAGCCTTCCCCAACAGGCCAGATTTTCAGGATTACCTTTGATGAGATCAGGTAAAATATCCATGTTTACTAAGCAGCTGATTATTTCACCTGTGCTCCAGTTCAGATATCCTCAAAACCTGGCCTGTTAGGGAGGCCGGAGGACAGGTTTGAAAACCAGTGGTCTACTCTATATTATTGCTGTGGCCTTTTTTATATTATGTTTTGTAAACTTTTAAACTGTACACAAATTGCAAACATGTGAAGCTCCTACTATTCCTATTGTGAATACTAACCCAAAGCTCCCAATACAGCTGAGAAAAAAACTAGTAACATAACTGATCTGTGAATGTTCAAGACTTCAGTCAAGGATTAAAATAAGAGAGCACCATAACCATTACTGTTGTACTCCCAACTCTTAAAGTTGCTTACAGTCCTGAATTTTCCAGAAAAACCTTACACACTTCTCCAGTGTTCTTCTCAAAGCAGCAGCAACAACCTGGAGTCTTGGAGCTGCCGTAGATTTTATGGAAGTTTCTATCAGGAGACAACTGATTGAAAAGATCTTAGAAAGAGAACAGCAACAGAGGGATATGGAAGAAGGTAAGGAAGATACATAAAGGGATATGAAGCAGTGCTTATTTAGTAAATACAATGTTAGATCAAAGTAAACATAACAAGAAACAAAGAATGAAAAGTGTAGGGAGCGCCCTCAAATATAGTGTAACCAATAAAAAAGGTAACACAAAACCAAGAAGCAAAAGTACATCACAACGTCAAGAATAAAGAATCATGTCCAATATAAGTGGGAAGTGATAAGACTTTCCTTGCAAGTCAAGTGGATGTAATGTCCAAAACAGAACCAGCCCAGGCAGCACTCTGTAAGGGTTCTGGCTTTTCTCCCAATGGTAAAGAGAAACATCAGAAAGAGGTCTCTCAAACACAGTGTTACCTCATGTACATGCCCAGATATATCTTACATCGTGACCTCCCTGGAATCTGTTGCCCATTTTGATCTGACTAATAGGTGGACTTAGTTAAGACAAAGAAAACCCTATTGGATCTTCAGATTGGGCATCTGTTTCCCTCTAGGTTCAATGAAGTTCTAGATCTGGCAGCTTCTAGCTAGCCAGTAATTAAGCTTTTTATTTTATCCCTGTCCTCTTGTCTCCTCATGGCTCTGGTTAGGTAACATACATAGTCCATAGTCCCTATCTGTATTTTATATATCATTTTATAAACATAATTTCCCACTGTATTTATTAGGGAAATTGTAGATTACATTTTTCTTTGCATAAATGTTTTGTAGATGATCCATTTATATAGCTCATCTAAGAGTGTTTTTGTAACAATGTACAGTTTTGCTTATTTTTTAATAACATTGTGTTGATTTTCAGACTCCTAACCAAGCACCAAAGTGTCAGATGTATTTATACATGCGTTTACAGACTCCTGCTGGCTCCTGTTTGGGTAATCTGTCTTTTCATATGCAGGGAAGGGGGGTGGGGAGAGTATGCTTCCAGCCCCTTTCAGTGGGTGTTCTAGCTAACCTTATCAAAAGTTCTAATTTGGCAGCTTCTAAATAAGTTTTTAAAAGGTTTTATACTGGATTTTTATATCAGTATCTGTGCATATTCTTCTTTATAGTAGTATCTATTGCATGCAGTAATGTGCAGTTGGTGTATACTGTCCCTTTAATTCATAATGCACTATATTAAATATGTATATATCTATATGCACATCAGATTTTAAATTTTCCATGTCATTTACATATTTCTCCTTTTTTCCCCAACTAACACATAGTTTTATTTCTTATAATTATATCACCTTATATATCATCACATGTATCACTTAATAGTCACATACGCCTAGATTTAGAGTTCTGCGTTAGCTGTCCAAACCAGCGTTAGGGGGTCCTAACGCTGGTTTTTACCGCCCGCTGGTATTTAGAGTCAGTCAGGAAAGGGTCTAACGCTCACTTTCCAGCCGCGACTTTTCCATACCGCAGATCCCCCAACGCCAATTGCGTATCCTATCTTTTCAATGGGATCTTTCTAACGCCGGTATTTAGAGTCTTGGCTGAAGTGAGCGTTAGAAATCTAACAACAAAACTCCAGCCGCAGAGAAAAGCCAGGAGTTAAGAGCTTTCTGGGCTAACGCCGGTTCATAAAGCTCTTAACTACTGTGCTCTAAAGTACACTAACACCCATAAACTACCTATGTACCCCTAAACCGAGGCCCCCCCACATCGCCGCCACTCTATTAAATTTTTTTAACCCCTAATCTGCCGACCGCATACCGCCGCCACCTACATTATCCCTATGTACCCCTAATCTGCTGCCCCTAACATCGCCGACCCCTACATAATATTTATTAACCCCCTAATCTGCCCCCCAACGTTGCCGCTACCTACAATTATTAACCCCTAATCTGCCGACCGGACCTCGCCGCAACTCTAATAAATGTATTAACCCCTAAAGCTAAGTCTAACCCTAACCCTAACACCCCCCTAAATTAAAAATAATTTAAATCTAATGAAATAAAATAAATCTTATTAAATAAATTATTCCTATTTAAAGCTAAATACTTACCTGTAAAATAAACCCTAATATAGCTACAATATAAATAATAATTATATTGTAGCTATTTTAGGATTAATATTTATTTTACAGGCAACTTTGTATTTATTTTAACTAGGTACAATAGCTATTAAATAGTTAAGAACTATTTAATAGTTACCTAGTTAAAATAATTACAAAATTACCTGTAAAATAAATCCTAACCTAAGTTACAATTAAACCTAACACTACACTATCAATAAATAAATTAAATAAACTATCTACAATTATCTACAATTATATCAACTAAACTAAATTACAAAAAAAACAAAACACTAAATTACAGTTAGGTTTAATTGTAACTTAGGTTAGGATTTATTTTACAGGTAATTTTGTAATTATTTTAACTAGGTAACTATTAAATAGTTCTTAACTATTTAATAGCTATTGTACCTAGTTAAAATAAATACAAAGTTGCCTGTAAAATAAATATAATTCCTAAAATAGCTACAATATAATTATTATTTATATTGTAGCCATATTAGGGTTTATTTTACAGGTAAGTATTTAGCTTTAAATAGGAATAATTTATTTAATAAGATTTATTTTATTTTGTTAGATTTAAATTATATTTAATTTAGGGGGGTGTTAGGGTTAGACTTAGCTTTAGGGGTTAATACATTTATTAGAGCAGCGGTGAGGTCCGGTGGGCAGATTAGGGGTTAATAATTGTAGGTAGGTGGCGGCGATGTTGGGGGGGCAGATTAGGTGTTAATAAATATAATATAGGGGTCGGCGGTGTTAAGGGCAGCAGATTAGGGGTACAAAGGGATAACGTAGGTTGCAGCGGTGTACGGAGCGGCAGATTAGGGGTTAAAAATAATATGCAGGGGTCAGCGATAGCGGGGTCGGCAGATTAGGGGTTAATAAGTGTAAGGTTAGGGGTGTTTAGACTCGGGGTACATGTTAGGGTGTTAGGTGCAGACTTAGGAAGTGTTTCCCCATAGAAAACAATGGGGCTGCGTTAGGAGCTGAACGCTGCCCCATTGTTTCCTATGGGGGAATCGTGCACGAGCACGTTTTTGAAGCTGGCCGCGTCTGTAAGCACTGCTGGTATTTAGAGTTGCAGTGGCAGTACATTATGCTATACGCTCCCTTTTTGGAGCCTAACGCAGCCCTTCAGAGAACTCTAAATACCAGCGGTATTTAAAAGGTGTGGGGGAAAAAATACACGCGTAGCTAACGCACCCCTTTGGCCGCAAAACTCTAAATCTAGCCGATAGTCAATTATTTATTTTTGAGAAAACATAATTTTTAATATTTTGATTATATTTACTAATATATATTATTATGATTCATGATGTATTATTTCTATCACATTACATAAACTAATTCATAGTCACTTAGTAATTTACTATTGAGATTTGTATTGTAGTACCTATTATTTATGTGAACAAGTGACAGCGTATTTTTGTCATTATGACGAGGATTATTAAATCACATGGGTGGAATGAGGCTCTCATATGATTTAAGGTGGGGTCACGTTCAAGCAAAAGATTCTAGTATGGCTAGTATGAATTTGTGGATGCGCTGTATATGCTTGCTTATATGTGTATGTGAGGGTGTGGATGTTAGGATGTAGGTAGTGATCTTTTATGTGGGTGATATTGGTTTTGTGGCATGTTTTTCTTTTTTGTATTGGTGGGTTTTCCCAGTGGAGCAGGTATAGGGAGGACATGTGAGTGTCCATGTTGAACCAAAGTAGTCTATTAGTGGTATTGAAGAGGGCATGTAGTTGTGATGTAGTTTTTTAGATGGTTATAGGTGTAGATGAAGAGGGTGTGTGGGTGTGATGTGGGATTACGGCGGAGTGTTAGTTAGTGAATGAATGATAGGTGAAGAGGGTATGTGGGTGTGGTGTGGGATTAGTGCAGAGTGTTAGTTAGTGAATGAATGATAGATGAAGAGGGTGTGTGGGTGTGATGTGGGATTAGGGCGGAGTGTTAGTTAGTGAATGAATGATAGATGAAGAGGGTGTGTGGGTGTGACGTGGGATTAGGGCAGAGTGTTAGTGAATGAATGATAGATGAAGAGGGTGTGTGGGTGTGATGTGGGATTAGTACGGAGTGTTAGTTAGTGAATGTATGATAGATGAAGAGGGTATGTGGGTGTGATGTGGGATTAGTGCAGAGTGTTAGTTAGTGAATGAATGATAGATGAAGAGGGTGTGTGGGTATGATGTGGGATTAGGGCGGAGTGTTAGTTAGTGAATGAATGATAGATCAAGAGGGTGTGTGGGTGTGACGTGGGATTAGTGCGGAGTGTTAGTGAATGAATGATAGATGAAGAGGGTGTGTGGGTGTGATGTGGGATTAGGGCGGAGTGTTAGTTAGTGAATGAAGATAGATGAAGAGGGTGTGTGTGTGACGTGGGATTAGGGCAGAGTGTTAGTTGGTGTATGAATGGTGGGTTGGGCTTGGTATCCCATTGGTTGGAGGAGGTATTGAATCGTATTCCCACTCATATTGAGATGGACACTACATGGTGACGTGGTGCTCTCCTTTTGGTGGGTGGCACTTTATGTTATAGGTTTGTATTATGTGGTATGATCCGCATAATGCTTTTTGACAAGGTGTAGATGGGAGTGTGAAGTTGTTTTATTTTAACTTGACTCCTCATTGGTTTTCTTTTTCTTCACTCTCATTTAGGAGGAGTGTAGTTTGTTTAACACAATCCTTTTGGTTTTGAGACTGTATAAGATGTGAACACCAGTTTAAGATAATTATGCCTGATGAAACGGTGGTGTAAGCCGAGAAACATGTTGCATGCCTTTTGAGTCATCAGTTAGATGACTGAAGGCTCATTGTTTTAATCTTTTAAGAATTGTTTTTAACATTGGATTGTGTTCCTGTTTGCTGCTATGTATGCTCTGGAGACCAGATTGTGTCTGAAGGAGAGCGTGCTGGATCGCTCTTAATTTTTTCAGATTTCCTCTACTAGCACATAAGTGTGATTTTACTTTTGTAAAGTATTACACTTATGTGCTAATTTACTTTTGTAAGTATTCCTATATACTAATGCTCTTATTTGGATGGTTTATGGTTCACACCATGTGGCACCTTCCTTGTGCTTCCTTTTAGGATCCATTTGCCTGTGTACAATATAAAGCCAAACAGTATCATCTGGAAAAATATAATTCTTTTAGATTAAAGAAAATCCACAGGGTCATATCATTAAAACATATACATTTATTTAACACCTTCGCAACCAGGAATTTCAGAGAAAAACTTGCCCCAAATACTGGAGAACTTTTAGTATTTTTGCTATTACTCTTTTTATACAGAAAAATAGCCTTGGCTTTTTTTATTTACCTGCCAAAACTATATAGTTTTTTTAAGTAGACAACCCAAGGTACTGATCTAGGCCCATTTTGGTATATTCCATGCCACAATTTTGCCGCCAAATGCGATTTTTTTTACCTTTTTTACAAACTTTGGGTTTCTCACTGAAATTATTTACATACTGTTTGTGCAGTCATAACACAAATGGTTGTAGACGCTTCTCTGGGACACTTTTTGTTCAAAAATAGCAGACATGCAAGACTTTGCCATTGCTTTTTGGTAATTAGAAGGCCACTAATTGCAGCTGCACACCACACTTCTGAAAATTATGGCAGTGAAGCGTTTAATTAGTTAGCTATTAAGGGTAATAGTATTGTAATATAGGGATTAACCTCCCAACTGACACCTCCCACTTCCCTGATTCCTCCCGAACAGCTCTCTCCCCCATCCACACTCCTCACCACCATCTTAGGTACTGATCATGCTTCATTACCATATGAAGGCAAATGCTGGAAGGCCACAAGCAGCAAGTCTCAAATGCCAAGTGACAATTGAGACTGCTTGGGCTTCCAGCATGTGGTACTTAGATCTAAGTTTTACGGTATGATGGGCTTTGTATCGTATGATGTGGATCTACATCTGAATACTTTAAGGGGTTAAATCATCTTAAAAATATTACCTCACAGGAAGGAGGTACATGTGGAGTAATATGTAATCTGAGGCGTTTCCCACCATATATAGTACTGTGCAAATGTTTTAGGCAGGAGTGAAAAAATGCTATAAAGAAAGAACACTTTCAAAAATAGAAATGTTAAGACTTTATATTCATCAATTAACAAAATGCAAAGTGAGTGAACAGAAGAAAAATCTTAATCAAATCAATATTTGGTGTAACTATCTTTTGCTTTCAAAACAGCATCAATTATTCTAGATACACTTGCACACAGTTTTCTAAGGAACGCAGCGGGTAGGTTGTTCAAAACATCTTTGAAAACTGATCACCTTTCTTCTGTGGATTTAGGCAGCCTCAGTCTCTTCATGTAACCCCAGAGACTCTCAATGATGTGGAGGGCTCTGTGGACCATACCATCACTTCCAGGACTCCTTGTTCTTCTTTACATTAAAGATAGTTTGTTAATTATTTTGGATGTTTGTTTGTGGTCATTTTCATGTTATAGAATACATTTAAGGACAATCAGATGCCTTCCTGATGGTATTGCATGATGGAACAGTATCTGCTTGTACTTCTCAGCATTGAGGAGACCATTAATGCTGACTAAATTCCCAACTCCATTTGCAGAAGTGCAGTCACAGGCTGGCAAGGAACCTCCACCATCCTTCACTGTTGCCTGCAGACATTCTTATTCTTGCGCTGCTCTACAGCCCTTTGGCATGCAAATTGCCTTCTGCTACAGCCGACCACCTGTTGCCATTTTTCTGCACCCCATTTCCTTTGTTTTTTTTGTTTTGTTTTTAATGTTTTTATTGAGGTTAGTAAACAATTACATACATCAAAAGATTGTGTACAGTTACAGAGGCATTTTTGTAATAATAGCTATCTTGCTTTAAATTTGGCATGTAGTTTAAGCAATGTTACACAATGACAATGAGAAAATATTTACTTCTACGTAGATATTTTTTGGAGCAAAGGCTTTCTCAATTTCATATATAAATTACATTTGAACAAAGAGTTACATGTCTATCATCAGGAAGGGAAAACAATTTGATTCTTGCAACTCATTGTTATAGTATACATTACTTGCATAACAAATATCATAGCAATCCAAGATCCAAATATATTAGTAGTGTATTTAAGAAACAACTATAGGGAGGATCTTTATTATATTTTGATAATTACTCTTTATAATCCCATTAAGATATCAATAGTAATTGGGCAATATTAAAATACAAGGGATATGTGTTATGGAGTTAGCTAAGGCTACTTAATTTCGGGTATAAAAATATCCTATAGATCTAAAGTATTCTTTAGTGAGCGTAGAGTTGTGGGAGCCTTGGGTCACTTATTTAACAGTAATTTATTGCCCCCTCCAGAGGATATGTGAGATATCTATGAGGTGTTATAAAGTTCTATTAGTCAATCACTGCCTAACCGGGGATATGTTTTAACAGCTCAATAGATTTTACGGTAAAGCAGGGTTAGATATCAATACACACTTCTTTCAACAATCCACCTAGCTCTGCACTGAAAAGATAGGCTCCTGACCTGGTAAATAAAGAATCAAAATAATGAGCGTCTATGCTAATAATCTCACTTGTACGCTGAATACTGTAGGTGCATTTGTAGAATCACCCTAACAGAAGTGCAGCCTTGAGTTCTAATCTCCCAACTCTAGAGGAAAGCACTTTAGGGCCTCTGTGACTTTAGGAAACAACTATAGGAAAGATCTTTATTATATTTATGTGATTATTCATTATAATCCCCCTAAACTATCAGTGATAGTTGGGCAGTATTAAAATAAAAGGGATATATGTTATAAAGTTATTTAAAGCTACTTTATTTCAGCGAATGCAGATATCTTATAGATCTGAAGTATTCTTTGGTGAATAGAGAGTTGTGGGAGCCTTGGATCACTTATTGAACAATAATATGTAAGATAACTATGAGTTTTTGTATTGTTCTAGTAATAAATCACTGTCTAACCTAGGATACATGTTTTAGCCGCTCAATATGTTACAGTGAAGCATGGTTAGATATCAATACACATTTATTTCAAATATTCACCTTACCCTTTACTGAAAAGGCTCATGATCTGGTGACTGCCAATTCAAAATAGCGAGCGTTTATGCTAATAATCTCACATTTATGCTGAAGAATATATAAAATTAATACATTTGTATAAACTTATATTGTGGTATGAACAATTAGTAAGCAGATATAAAAGTATACTGTGCCTAGCTATAAACTAAACTATGAGTTCCATATCTGTCTAGGGGATCTCCCAAAAAGGCCAGATACGATTCCACACAAACAGATTGAGATAGTCTCTGCTGGCTAATATATATTATCCTACCCCACATCAAAATGCCAGAGTATTTGTCCCAGAGGGGTTACTGGGGAATTCAGTGAGAGTCTCATCTCGGTCTCCTCAGCTTCTTTGGAGTAAAGTTCCAGCAGTAGGATCGATGGATCCTGGCTCAACTGCTTATGCGAGAGCCCAGCCCTCTCCTCCGTGCTGATCATCCAAGCAAGCAGGTGAAGATCTGTGATCGGGTAGTTAGGGCCCATCGCCCCCAACCACAGCACACTAGGCAGGATCGTTGGCTGATCATGTAGATCGTCATGTATGGGTATTGACTTGTCGGGTAAATGAGCTAATTTGTCTGTGGCCCGCTCCTCAGAATCAGTCACATTCCACGAGGTCGGGCTGTCCCACACCATCCCATTACACTCAGGATCCTGCTCCCATTGTTTTGAGGGTAGTAGCTCATGTGTGAATAATTGCTAGTGATCCAGAAGTTGAATCTCATCAAGTTTAGTAATCTGACCCAAGCGCTCAATCTGCTGAATCAGTTCCACTTTAAGATCTGTAAAGAGAGTTTGTAGTTCTTCTTCCATGTTCAATATTAGGGAAGATCATGTGACGTAGCCTTAATAGTTCATAAATATAGAACAAGGGTTTTTAGCAATACTAGTATCTGTGTACGTTGTGACCCAGAGGCCTTGTGGGGTATGCGTGCAGCAGCCACAGCCACGCTATTCACTATCCAAGAATCAGTGATGGCCTAGTTAGCAGAAGTCATGCATGGCTTACTTGGATAAGATAGGTCAGGGTGTCATTCATCCGCTCCTAAACTTTTGGCAAAGTATGTAGACGATTTTAGCTTCCAAATATGACAGTCCTAGTAAGTTAGCTCTACTTGTAGGTAGCCAAAAACACAAGTTTAATAAAATATAAGCAGGAGCTTCACTGAGACGCGTCCTGCCGCTCCAAGTGTAGGCTCTGCCCCCAATTTACTTTGTTTTTGAGCATTGTTGAGTCACTTGGCCTTGTTTCCAAAACTGAGGTATGGCTTTTTGCCCGCAAGTCTTCCATAAAAACTCATTCTGACCAGACTTCTCAGGACAGTAGATGGGTATACAAGGGCCTCCCTGATTTCTGCCAATTGTGAGCTGATAGCACTGCTAGAAATATCCTGATTGCAAACAGAAGTAAGCATGAAGTGTTTTTCATCTGCTGCACTAAGTTTCCTTGGCTGACCACTGCATCTACTATCTGTAGCATTGCCTGTTTTTGTGCTTTTTCGGAAGAACTTGGACAGCACATCTTGAAACTGCTGTCTGCCTTGAAATTTCTGCCTGGTGGAGACGTTGCTGATGCAGTATAAATACCTTGTGTCTTGTTGTTGTGCTCAGTCTTGCCATGGTGTATGACTTTTTACATTAAACTGTCTTCAGCAACCTCACATGCTGTTTTGAAGGCAAAGGGTGGTCATACAAAATATTGATTTGATTTAGATTTTTCTTCTGTTCACTCATTTTGCATTTTGTTAATTTATAAAAAAAATAACATTTCTATTTTTAAAAGCATTCTAACTTTACAGAATTTTCTCACACCTGCCTAAAACAATTTTTTTAGGACATCTTACAAATATAGAGGTTAAATACATCTTTGGGAGTGCTGCCAATGAGACCAAATAGATACTCAAAATAGGCTGTATTGGCGCACATTCACTTGCAAATGAACAACACATTTTTAAATGCGGCAAAGACAGCCTGCAAAAATCACATATGCTCTTATATTAAAATTGGGATCTTAGTGACACAATATGGCCATATTTTGTTTAGCCAGTCACCAATTTACAAGGTATCTCAATGTTGATTGGTCCTAACACTACAATACTTGTATGTTGATGACTGGCCATTATTCTGCAAGGTAAAACATATTTCTGCATAGTGAGAATGTAAAATTTTGGTGCAATTATAAGATTTACAATGCTTGAATTTTTAAAATCCTATTATGGAAGCTGGCATAAGTTGCAGCCACTTCTGTAAGCAGTGGCGGCAATCCTGGTCCTGCAGATGCCGTAATGCGGAGGGCCTGAAAGTAAGAGGGGCCCATCGCAAACTGTTCTCTCAGGTGTGCTTTCTTTAATAATGGCAGATAGAGGTAGCGCTAAAAGCACAGAAATTCGAGCAGTCAGAGACAGTGCAGGGAAATCAACTTTGGGGGTCAGATGGCAGTGGTGGATGCTTAATATTTATTTAAAATGTATTTACCCACGCACAGGTAGTAGCTGTTTATTGTGCACGGCCAATCAAAGCATCTAATCCACACAGAAAAGGCTCTTCATGGGATTCCACAAAGTAGGAGACGCTATTTCAAAGGGAATGTTTAAAGGCAGCAGCAGGTCTCTGGTGCACATCAGCAGATCCCATAATTGTCAAGGAGACAGATCCGTACGCAGCATGGAGATTAAGCTCTCTCCTCCCCTTGTAGTTTTTCTATTGCAGTCACAGTTCCCTTGTAGCACCTAGTGTTCTATCCGTAGGATATTTCTCTGTCAGACCAATTCTGGCTAGTAGTCATCTTATCCCTGCATCAAGTGGAAAGATAAAGAAAAATCTCGGGACTACATTTAATTGGATTAAAGGAATGAGGTAGTCCAGGAATAGCCACAAAACAAGATGAAATGAATTTTCTTGTGTACCAGGAGACAAGACAAAAGAGTAGATCACTAGGCAAAACAGGATCCAGCAACAGGTGGACAGACCAAACTTTCAAAGTACCAGAGGGCAAGGCAAAAGTGTAGGTCATAAGGCAAAGCAGGATTCAGCAACAAGTAGACAGTCCAAGCTTTCAGAGTACTAATGGGCAAGGCAAAGCAGGATTCAGAAACAAGTAGACAGTCCAAGCTTTCAGAGTACTAATGGGCAAGGCAAAGCAGGATTCAGAAACAAGTAGACAGTCCAATCTTTCAGACTAGGGGGCCAAATTATCAAGGGCCGAATCGCCCCTGATGCCCCTGTTTCTGCGTGAACCTTCAGGCTCGCCGGAAATAGCAGTTAAGAAGCAGCGGTCTTAAGACCGCTGCTCCTTAACTGGTCCGCCTGCTCTGAGCTGCTGACAGCAATCAACCCTATCAAATACAATCGGGTTGATTGACACCCCCTGCTAGCGGCCGATTGGCCGCAAATCTGCAGGGGGCAGCATTGCACAAGCAGTTCCCAATAACTGCTTGTGCAATGATAAATGCTGACAGCGTATGCTGTCAGCATTCATCGATGTCTGTCGAACATGATCCGCTGTGCTGATTATGTTGGACAGACAGAGGATAAATCTGCCCCTTAGTCACAAGGCAAAGCAGGATTCAGCAACAAGTAGTCAGATACACAGCATAAACAATGTAGAAAAATACCCTAGGCAACTCAGTTAAACCTATACTTGGAAAGGAAGTTAGAGTGAGGCTGTATTAAACAGCGGTGTAAACGTGCGCACAGCTTGGTCATACAGATGCGCTCAGTGAGGACTTAGATGCGCCTGAAAAGGCATGGAGTCTGGGAGTGACGTCACGATAGCATCAACTGCGCATGAACCAGCCATGGCAATGGCCACTACGTGACAGCTAGTTTTTTATTTCCCCATCCTGCAAGTTGCAGCCAACCAACAGCATAAGATGCATACAGAGATGCATAGGATTCCCTCAATGTATGGCTCTGGCTAATACAGGTGTATCTTCTTTTTAACATGTTCATTGTGTGCCCTATTCCCATTTGATCAGCATTATTATTTTTTTCATAACCTCAGCAGATCTTAAGATGAACAAGTAATTTCTTTAGGGGAAAGCAGCATGCTTTAAATAACAGTGATGTGGATTTATTATTATCATTATTATTGTTATCACCATGATCACCATTTATTAGTAAAGTGCCACCAAATTTGCCTCCCATTCTTTTCCGCACACATGACAGATATGTTTGAAATTGTATTTGTCAAATCTCAAATGCATACTTATATGTAAACAATCTTCAAATACAAGTTACATTTCATTAAAAGACACATATGTAGGATAGAGCATATGAATGTGAAATATTTACAGTAAATACATAGTTAAAAAAGAATATTGCATAAATATGTTTTTACATGTTTTAATCTACTTAACTGCAAAGGGCTCCAATGCACTTATATATATATATATATACATGTTTACATATGTACTTATGTGTTTATAGGTATATATATATATATATATATATATATATATATGTCTGTAAATACATATATACACATATAAATACATTTGTATACATATATAGACATATATATATATATACTGTACATATATATATACATATTGAGACTTGTTGATGTATGTATCTCTATAGTAAAGCAATTGCCTGGCTTTTTTTCTATCACATGAGACCTTATATCTTTGAGCCTTAATAACTTTTGTGTGCAATTTTGTTTTAAATAATTTGTATCAGATGGTGTTATTATGAGTGTAACTGTACTTTGTAGTGTATTTTTTATGTGTTTTGGGACACTTTTTTGTTTCGTGAAACCGTTAACCAGAGCTCTGAGGTTGCGATAACCCAACGCACGTTACCTTCAATTGAGCCCCAGCGATCACATTTATTTTCAGCTTGTAATACAAATTAAAAACCCGACGCACACGAACACCTGCGGTAAATCCCTTTTTGCTTTGCGCATAACTGTTAGCGCTCCACTCGTAATCTGGCCCAGTGTTTTGACTTTTTGAAATAAGCCTCATTATTTATTTCACTTTTATTTTACTCTCCCCTGGTGTCAGTTCCTGCACCTGTTTTCGACTTAGCAAACCCTTCCCCTCACAGGCATACAGATGATTTAAAGGGACAGTAAACACCTTGTAATGACAAGACATTTCTGTTGTGTTGCTGTAAAATAACATACCAGCCAAGTCTAAAAAGTTTTTAATGGCAATTGTTTATCAATAGCCAAACTCCACCCATAATTTGCCTTGTCTGGAGGAGCTAATCAGTGTGGAGACAACATGGCTATCCACAGTCATAGGGGTACATTTATCAAATGTCGGACGGACATGATTCGCATGATTCGGCATCTATGTGCATCCACCAATCAGCAGCTACTGAGCCTATTTAGATATGCTTTTCAACAAAGGATATCAAGAGAATGAATCAAATTAGATAATAAAGGAAAATTGGAAAGTTTTTTAAAATTACATGCTCTTTCTAATTCATGAAAGAAAATATTGTTTCAAGTTCTGCAAATTAGGAAATCCTCAGTTTTCAGAGCTAAAATACACACAAAAAAAGAGGAAAAATAGACCATGAAAGTATATTGCAAAGGTGTTTTATAATGTGCAACATTTTATAGAAAAGTCTTAATGTGTTTACTGTCCCTTTTAAGATAACAGGAGGCATGCATCCGAAATGGGGTCTTGTGCAGATATACGGGTGGGGTAAAGTAATACATCTACTCTTGGTCTCTGGTTGATATATATCTGCTATAAGGGGTGCAGGGATCTGCATATGCTCTTGTTTCTCCTATAGGTTTACAACCAGCATATGAAGCTGCAAGAAGCGTGCATCTGGTCTGGGGTCTGATTGGTGGGTATACTGCAGGTATATGGAACTGCAAACAGCATGTTTCTTGTCTGATGTGTGGGTATATAGGGCCCCATTCCACTCAATGTGAGTTCCCTTGTGAAGAGAATAACTTGGCTTCTTGCTGGGTTTTCAGATTTGAACAGATTCCACAACATTCAACAAATCCATCATAACTGATTTAATAAATACATTTGAGCCATGAAAATACCTCTAATACCCTGCATGGGGACAATTTGACACCATTTTTGCTGTGGTTTTTAAAGGGATTTTTGTGCTGGAGCTGTTGAAAATATATTCTGCCTTTTTCAGGTAGAATTTCTTGCTATTGGCATTGCTTGTCAGTATTTACGTTAGAAAATGTATTAGTATTTTAAAAAAGAAATAAAAAAAATATTGTGTTTGTATTGTGTTACAAAATAAAGCTCAAATTATTATTTTAAGCTATAGCATTTAACACAAATTAAATATGATCATCTACATGTTCATGATCATGTGTGATCAAATGTTTAAATGTTTTTTAATTTTAAATAAATTTCTTATTTACATCTATAATCAAATTTGTTTCATTTTCTTGGTGAGATAATAGAGGTAAGTTATTTAAAATTGTATGCTCTTTCCGAATGAATAAAAAACTGTATTATCACCAATATTTAATTACTGATGGAAATTATCGCCTAGATTACGAGTTTTGCGGTAACAAGGGTGCGGTGCTAACGAGCCTTTTTTTCCCACCGCTTCCTTAGGACAACGCTGGTATTACAGGTCTTTTTAAACCTGGCGTTAGCTGCAAAAAGGTGAGCGTAGAGCAAAATTTAGCTCCACATCTCACCTCAATACCAGCGCTGCTTAAGTCAGCGGTGAGCTGGCTGAACATGCTCATGGACAATTTCCCCATAGGAAACAATAGGGCTGAGCTGGCTGAAAAAAAACCTAACACCTGCAAAAAAGCAGCGTCCAGCTTCTAACGCAGCCCCATTGTTTCCTATGGGGAAATACATTTTATGTCTGCACCTAACACCCTAACATGAACCCCAAGTCTAAACACCCCTAATGTTACACTTATTAACCCCTAATCTGCCGCCCCCGCTATCGCTGACAACAACATTATATTATTAACCCCTAATCTGCTGCTCCTCACACCGCTGCCACCTACATTATACTAATGAACCACTAATATACTGCCCCTAACATCGCCGACACCTACATTATATTTATTAACCCCTATTCTGCCCCCCCAACGTCACCGCAACTATATTATATTTATTAACCCCTAATCTGTCGCCGCCACTATAATAAATTTATTAACCTCTAAACCTAAGTCTAACCCTAACACCCCCCTAACTTAAATATAATTTAAATACATGTAAATAAATTTACTACAATAAAATAAATTATTCCTATTTAAAACTAAATACTTACCTATAAAATAAACCCTAAGCTAGCTACAATATAACTAATAGTTACATTGTATCTAGCTTAGGGTTTATTTTTATTTTACAGGCAACTTTGTATTTATTTTAACTAGGTACAATAGTTATTAATTAGTTATTAACTATTTAATAACTACCTAGCTAAAATAAGTACAAATTTACCTGTAAAATAAATCCTAACATAAGTTACAATTACACCTAACACTACACTATCATTAAATTAATTACCTAAACTACCTACAATTAATTACAATTAAATTAAAATTAATTAATTGAGCTCGCATTCTATTGGCCTTTCCAATCAGCCAATAGAATGCAAGCTCAATCCTACTGGTTGATTGCATCAGACAATAGGATTTTTCCTACCTTAATTCCGATTGGCTGATAGATTCCTATCAGCCAATCGGAATTCAAGGGACGCCATCTTGGATGACGTCATTTAAAGGAACCTTCATTCAGTGTTAGGACGTCGAATGAAGAGGATGGCTCCACGTCGGCTGGCTTGAAGATGGACCCGTATTGTATTTTTTTTACAGGTGAAAGAGCTGATTACCTTGGGGCAATGCCCCGCAAAAGGCCCTTTTAAGGGCTATTTGTAATTTAGTATAGGGTAGGGAATTTTATTATTTTGGGGGGCTTTTTTATTTTATTAGGGGGATTAGATTAGGTTTAATTAGTTTAAAATTCTTGTAATTCCTTTTTTCCCCCTGTAATTTAGTGGGGTTTTTTCAGAATTTAGTTTATTTAAAGGGACACTGAACCCAAATTTGTTCATTTGTAATTCAGAAAGAGCATGCAATTTTAAGCAACTTTCTAATTTACTCCTATTATCAATTTTTCTTCATTCTCTTGCTATCATTATTTGAAAAAGAAGGCATCTAAGCTTTTTTTTGGTTTCAGTACTCTGGACAGCACTTTTTTATTGGTGGATGAATTTATCCACCAATCAGCAAGGACAACCCAGGTTGTTCACCAAAAATGGGCCGGCATCTAAACTTACATTCTTGCATTTCAAATAAAGATACCAAGAGAATGAAGAAAATTTGATAATAGGAGTAAATTCGAAATTTGCATAAAATTTCATGCTCAATCTGAATCACGAAATTAAATTTTTGGGTACAGTGTCCCTTTAATTTAATTGTAGGTAGTTTAGGTAATTTATTTAATAGTGTAGTGTTAGGTGTAATTGTAACATAGGTTAGGATTTATTTTACAGGTAAATTTGTACTTATTTTAACTAGGTAGCTATTAAATAGTTAATAACTATTTAATAACTATTCTACCTAGTTAAAATAAATACAAAGTTGCCTGTAAAATAAATATAAACCCTAAGATAGCTACAATGTAACTATTAGTTATATTGTAGCTAGTTTAAGGTTTATTTTATAGGTAAGTATTTAGTTTTAAATAGGATTAATTTATTTAATCGTAGTAATTTTATTTAGATTATTTAAATTATATTTAAATTAGGGGGTTAGGGTTAGGTTTAGACTTAGGTTTAGGGGTTAATACCTTTAATATAGTAGCGGCAACTTTGGGGGTGGCAGATTAGGGGTTAATAAATGTAGGTAGGTGTCGGCGATGTTAGGGATGGCAGATTAGGGGTTAATAAAATTTAAATAGAGTTTGCGAGGCAGGAGTGCGGCGGTTTAGGGGTTAATATATTTATTACAGTGGCGGCGATGTCCGGTCGGCAGATTAGGGGTTAAATAATTTTATTATAGTGTTTGCGATGTGGGAGAGGCCTCGGTTTAGGGGTTAATAGGTAGTTTATGGGTGTTAGTGTACTTTTTAGCACTTTAGTTAAGAGTTTTATGTTCCAGCGTTAGCCCATAAAACTCTTAACTACTGACTTTTAAATGCGGTAGAAGTCTGGACAGGAGAGGGTCTACCGCTCACTTCTTCCAAGACTCGTAATACCGGCGTTAGGAAAATCCCATTAAAAAGATAGGATACACAATTGACGTACGAGGATTTGTGGTAAGCTCGAGTCGTGGAAGAAAGGTGAGCGGTACACCTGTACCTGCCAGACTCGTAATACCAGCGTTAGGAAAAAAGCAGCGTTGGGGCCTCTCAACGCTGCTATTAAAGGCTAACGCCAAACTCGTAATCTCGCCGTATGACTTTTATATATTTTGCTTTCATAGAGATCTCTGCAAGAATCTACTTACACCTTAATTTTGTTTGTTGTTTTAACACAATTTTGCTTTTTTACCATTTTAAAATAAAAAAAATGTAATCACCTTCTCTTCTTATTGAGTTGAAGATGCCCTAACGGCTAGATTACAAGTGAAGCGCTAAATTAATGCACTCCCGCAAACAAGCAAATTTGTCCATTTGTAGGAGAGCAATAATTAACCAGCCATTACAAGTGGCTGGTTATTGCTACTGCTCTGAAAATTAACCAGAATAGATCTCTGGTTAATTTTCTAAAAGGACCCCTGAATGCCCTAAAAATAAAGGGCATTGTAGTTTTTTATTAAAAAATGTAGCTTTTTGTTTTTAATTAAAAAAAAAAAACATCCCTAGGCAGTTTTGGGGCTTTAAAGTTGGTAGGAGTGGGGTTTAGAAAAAATATGCACTGAAAAGTGCCTTTACATTGTAGTCTATGGGTACATTCGTTTAAACATGTCACAGGCTAGTATACTAATAAAAGAATGGTTTGAATATCAACCTTATCTGATCTTCTTTCCTCAGCCATCAAAAACCTTAAACATTTATTATATCCTGAAAAATGATACTTCTTTAAAATTCAAACATAAATAGATATGTTGAACAAAGCTATGTTCTCCAGCTAATGTTTCTGTTGGCGTTCAGTAACAGCATGTGGTATTCTTCAGATAAAATCCAGATTGCCACAAATCCGTAGTACAATTTATGGGGCCAAGTGATTTTTATCACAATATAAATGATGCTTTGACCCAGATGCGCATTAGCTTTCTATTCACAAAGCAGGTTGCAAAACAAATGTATTTTCATTTTTCCCTACTTCCTAATGACATTATATTTGATAAAGGTATAAAAAAAAGGTAGTTTTTTTTTTATGTGCTCTCTTTCTCTCACCATGAGCGAGATTACATATGTGGCGATGGGTGCAAAACCCAGTGTCGCAAATTTTTAGTTCAATCCAGCGATCACATATACGGTGCAGCATATAAATTACGCATGTATATTTTACCCATCGCCCTCAGTTTTTACTCCCAGAAACTAACATAGAACCGGCATCACCAGTTGGTATCATATATTCAGCACAAGGATTTATGAGCGCAGAATGGAGAAATTTTACTCCATTTTCCCCTTGCAACACATATGCAGGCACAGCAAGCCTTGCACTGACAAAGCCCTAACCTCAATATCAACCTCTAAACCGCCATCCCCACAAATCGCAATAACTAATAAAAGTATTAACCTCTAATCTGCCAACCTCCACATCGCAAACTACCTAATAAACATATTAACCCCTAAACCGCCATCCCCCCACATTACAAACTACCTAATAAACGCATTAACCCCTAAACCACCAACCCCCCACAATGCAAAGTATTAACCTAATAACTAAACCCCCTAGCCTAACACCCCCTAACAACCCCAATTAAAATACACTTACATAAATAAAAAAAATACTAACTACATTAAAAAATTACAAAAAATAAAAAACATAAATTACTAAAAAAAACAACTAACATTACTCAAAATAAAAAACCTAACATTACATAAAAAAATAACATTACATTAAAGAAAAACTAACATTTAAAAAAAAAGCTGATTACAAAAAATAAATAAACCTAACATTACAGAAATAACAAACGGAATTATCCAAAATCAAAAAAGTTATTCCTAATCTAATACCACCTTAAAAAAAAAACACCCCAAAATGAAAAAAACCCTAATCGATAACTAAATTACCAACAGCTCTTTTGGCAAAAGAAATAGAAAGTACCCCCTAACATTACAATCCCCCACCCCACACCAAATCGAAAAACCTAACTAAAAAAACCCTAATCTACCCATTGCCCCTAAAAGGGAATTTGTATGGGCATTAACATTAAAAGGGCAATCCGCTCTTTTAAAGACCATTAAAAAAAACAAAACCCTAATCTAAAAAAAGAAACCCACCCCAAAAAAATAAATACAAATTAACACTAACCCCAAAATTGGTACTCACCATTAATGAAGTCCGGCGATCCATCTTCTTCCCTCACTGGGAGACTAATTAGTGCTTTTGTTCGTTAGGTGGCAGCTTCTACAGCCGAAAAAAGCTATTTCAAAGAACAAAATAAAAGTAAATGAGCAGTTTGCAAGTAAATAAATCTAGCGCTACATAATTTGGCAGTGCTATACAAATAAATGATGATAATAATAATAATAATGAAATATATTCCAGCTTGTAAAATGGTCAATTGGGAACACATTAATGAGGGGGGGGGGGGGAGTTCCTTAAAAACAGACTTTAAGGGCTAGATTTATTAAGCCCTTACGGCAGCAAGTTCTCACAAGAACTTGCTCGCCGCGATTTAACAAGCAGCGGTCACCAGACCGCTGCTTCCCTAAACTCTTCGCCACCTCTAAACTGGCGAAATTCAATCTCCTCGGTTGAGTACGACCGAGGAGATTGACAGCTCCTGCCCGCGCGTGATTGGTTGTGCGCGGGCAGGGGGCGGGATTGCATGCGAGCGCAAAATTGCGCTTGTGTGCAATGTTAATTACCTACGGGTAATTTCGCCCCGCCACAGGCGAGCTGAGGCGCCCCTGTACGCCTCAGCTATGATAAATCTAGCCCTAAATGTAGACCTTGGAAGCTACAAACCCAGGTTCAACCTACATCATATCTGGCCCCTCCTAGTGCTCCCCTGCAAAGCAGGACTCACAATGTAGGGAAAGTTTATGGATTGTCGTTAAAATTATAATTATACAAAGCACTGGCTCTTCATAGCACAAAAATAAATAAAGCTTTATAGGCGGAACAACAAAGGTTTCAGGATTCTGTAAGCGTAACCTGAGGTTACAAGGGAGCCAGTTGGGCCCTGAAAATCCTGCACTCCTGCTGCTCTTTTCAGACTGATTGCCCTAGTACTGCTGGGTTACAGCTCCACAAAACTTGGTGCTGTCCCACCCTTGCTGAGCATGGTTAGCAGCTAATAGACAGATCATTGGCTGTTCAGAGCAAGAGATTAGTGCAAGACGCTGTTATTGGTGGAGTTCATCTGTCAGTCTGTCTCACTTGCCCGATCATTATTTTTCATTGTGACCAGGTAATCGGGTGTCATGCTGCGCTGCGATAAATGAGGAGCAGCTACCTTATATTATAATAATAATAATGCACTATGCAGCATATAAAGTATTTTTAAGACTTGGGGGTATATTTAACATAGTGCGAGTGGACATGATACGATGTAGCGTATCATGTCCGCTGCACATCGATAAATGCTGACAGCATACATTGCTGGTGCAATGCCGCTACCTACAGATTCACGGCCAATCGGCCGCTAGCAGGGGGTGTCAATCAACCAATCGTATTCACCTCAGAGCAGGCGGACAAGTTATGGAGCAGCGGCCTTTAGACAAGGGGCATCAAGCGCCATACGGAGCTTGATAAATCGGCCCCTATGTGTTTAATGTTTCATGCAATATTCTATGCTTCCGTCGGGCTTGATGACATGATGTATTCTACGTATGTTTTACCTTTATGGTTTTGTTGAACGTGACGCTTACAGTAAATTGGAGTACATGACATTATAGTGGTACAAGGAGCTTAAACACGAAACTGAAATAAAACACCAAAGCCAACTCCAAACACGTTTCCCTTTCATGTTATGTAAAAGACCTGAAATCAATAAGGAACTTAAAACAAAACAATTGACAGATTAAGTGCTAAAAGTAAAAGCTCCTGTGCGCAGGTTGTCTTTGCAGAGTTTGAAAATGCCGCCTATGCGCTTTTCACTGCTCACAAAAACTGGGCTCTGTGCATTACAGCATATTGGCTTCATACTCCCTGCAGTCACACTCAAAGTAAATGTACTGGGGTAAGCTGAAGTGACGAACTATAAAATCCCCAATAAAGGCCTAGTGGAGCACTATTTATAGCAAAGGATGCGTTATTAACATTGCAGGACTGCGCTGAAATTAGAGCGCAATCTGGTATTACAAGCGCATGGTAAAGCAGAATAACCAGAGAATGTTTAGCCCAGCCGATATCCGCTTAGCGCGCCCTGTACTTTCAATTCATTTTGCATCCGCAATAAACATCACTCAGATTGTAAGTTGAAAGTATATAATGAGCTCAAGTGCAACAAACAATAGAGCTAAAATATGTAGCACAACTGGAGGCCTGAAGTAAAGTGTTAGGGCTAGAATAAAAGTATAACAAAACATGTAAAACATAGTAAAATAACGTATTAGACATATACAGTATATATATATACTGTGTATATATATATATATATATATATATATAGTGTGTGTGTGTGTGTGAAATGTAAAATGTATGTACAGGGAGTGCAGAATTATTAGGCAAGTTGTATTTTTGAGGATTCATTTTATTATTGAACAACAACCATGTTCTCAATGAACCCAAAAAACTCATTAATATCAAAGCTGAATAGTTTTGGAAGTAGTTTTTAGTTTGTTTTTAGTTTTAGCTATTTTAGGGGGATATCTGTGTGTGCAGGTGACTATTACTGTGCATAATTATTAGGCAACTTAACAAAAAACAAATATATACCCATTTCAATTATTTATTTTTACCAGTGAAACCAATATAACATCTCAACATTCACAAATATACATTTCTGACATTCAAAAACAAAACAAAAACAAATCAGTGACCAATATAGCCACCTTTCTTTGCAAGGACACTCAAAAGCCTGCCATCCATGGATTCTGTCAGTGTTTTGATCTGTTCACCATCAACATTGCGTGCAGCAGCAACCACAGCCTCCCAGACACTGTTCAGAGAGGTGTACTGTTTTCCCTCCTTGTAAATCTCACATTTGATGATGGACCACAGGTTCTCAATGGGGTTCAGATCAGGTGAACAAGGAGGCCATGTCATTAGATTTTCTTCTTTTATACCCTTTCTTGCCAGCCACGCTGTGGAGTACTTGGACGCGTGTGATGGAGCATTGTCCTGCATGAAAATCATGTTTTTCTTGAAGGATGCAGACTTCTTCCTGTACCACTGCTTGAAGAAGGTGTCTTCCAGAAACTGGCAGTAGGACTGGGAGTTGAGCTTGACTCCATCCTCAACCCGAAAAGGCCCCACAAGCTCATCTTTGATGATAACAGCCCAAACCAATACTCCACCTCCACCTTGCTGGCGTCTGAGTCGGACTGGAGCTCTCTGCCCTTTACCAATACAGCCACGGGCCCATCCATCTGGCCCATCAAGACTCACTCTCATTTCATCAGTCCATAAAACCTTAGAAAAATCAGTCTTGAGATATTTCTTGGCCCAGTCTTGACGTTTCAGCTTGTGTGTCTTGTTCAGTGGTGGTCGTCTTTCAGCCTTTCTTACCTTGGCCATGTCTCTGAGTATTGCACACCTTGTGCTTTTGGGCACTCCAGTGATGTTGCAGCTCTGAAATATGGCCAAACTGGTGGCAAGTGGCATCTTGGCAGCTGCACGCTTGACTTTTCTCAGTTCATGGGCAGTTATTTTGCGCCTTGGTTTTTCCACACGCTTCTTGCGACCCTGTTGACTATTTTGAATGAAACGCTTGATTGTTCGATGATCACACTACAGAAGCTTTGCAATTTTAAGAGTGCTGCATCCCTCTGCAAGATATCTCACTATTTTTGACTTTTCTGAGCCTGTCAAGTCCTTCTTTTGACCCATTTTGCCAAAGGAAAGGAAGTTGCCTAGTAATCATGCACACCTGATATAGGGTGTTGATGTCATTAGACCACACCCCTTCTCATTACAGAGATGCACATCACCTAATATGCTTACTTGGTAGTAGGCTTTCGAGCCTATACAGCTTGGAGTAAGACAACATGCATAAAGAGGATGATGTGGTCAAAATACTCATTTGCCTAATAATTCTGCACTCCCTGTATATATTATCGAATTAAATGTCTAAAAGTGTTTAAAAGTAGTATTTTATATTTCAAAGTGTTTGAATGGGTAGGGCTCAAAGGTGTAAATATATATATATATATATGTGTGTGTGTGTGTTTATATATGTGTATGTATATATGTGTATATATGTGTTTATATGTATTTTCATGGTGTAAATATGTATGTGCACATATACATACATATAAACACATATATACACATATAGACATATATACTTTACATACAAACAAATAAATATATACTCACACTTGTAATGTCTGGTTATTTATCGGCGCCTGCAAATGGGCAAATTTGCCCGTTTGCGAGCGCACAATAACTTAGCACTTCACTTCTAATGTAGCCCTAAATAAAACAAATTTAAACATAGTATTGAGGTTATTCCTCACCTCCATCTAGTCATGGGTCCCGCCATCTTGAACTCTGTTTTCACTACAAGTGCTGACCTGTTTGCAGTGTTACCTGGGTTCCATAATGGCCACACCCACACCCATGATTTGGAGGTGCATGAAATGGTACAGAGGTAGCATATGGGGAGAATATGTTGCTTTAAATAACATATGTGCTCAAGTAATGTGTGTATATATATATATATATATGTGTGTGTGTATGTATGTATATATATATATATGTGAGTGTGTGTGTATGTATATATATATATATATGTGAGTGTGTGTGTGTGTGTGTGTGTGTGTGTGTGTGTGTCTCGTTTGCATTTAGGATAGTGCAATGGATTGGTTTAGACTGTGGTGGAAAGAGAGTTGGGGTGTTATTTTAGTCTCAGACCCAGGCAGCACATTGCCAGTGCAATTCCTTGTGCCAGCCTTGGCCATGTACAATATATTAAATGGTTAATTTGTATATACAAACCATTTTACATTATGGTTATTTCCTTTAGAAGACACTTAAAATTATTTATTCTGATTTATCTTTAAACTTATTAAACTTCTGTTGCTTGTATATTAGGGTACTAGAGTGACATTGGGACCCTTCCTGCAATTCCATGAGCAGGGAGAGATTCATTCACAGAGGGTCTACAATACTTTACAATACTTATGTTAAAAGCCAATGGTGTACCTTGGAAATGTCTTGTCTCATTGAATTGTGCCACAGCAACAGAAAATTGTGATTTCATTTTGTAAAGACATTGGCGACCCCTGCTGGACAAGAATATTATTAACAAGCAATAACACAATAATGGCTATAGGAAAAGGAAGAAATATCACATATGCAAACAGAACAAGTTCTCATGTCCTAATTGACTTAATTAAAATGATTACATCTCTCTATATATGTGAAGATGAATAAATTATTAACAAATATACATTTAAAGGGATATTAAAACCAATTGTTTTCTTTTTATGTCTAATATAAAAAAAATCCAATTGATTTCTCTTATCAAATTTACTTTTTCTGTCTGAATCACAAAATAAACATTTTTGGTTTCATATCAGCAACCGTAAGAGAACCATGTATCAAATACAAAGAGAAATAACCAGAGCTCTAAAGATCAAGCAGGTAACTAAAACAAATGGTAATCACATACTGCAAAAAAAATAGAATAAAAATATATCTAAGCAAATTAACTGAGCCAAGGGCTTAAGATATTAAAGGGTCAGTCTACAATAGATTTTTTTTATTGTTCTAAAAGATAGATAATCCCTTTATTACCCAATCCCCAGTTTGGCATAACCAACACAGTTATATTTATATACTTTTTACCTCTTTGATTACCTTGTATCTAAGCATCTTCTGACAGCCCCCTGATCACTTGACTTTATATTTATTATCTATTGACTTGCTTTTAGTACTGTGTTGTGCTAAATCTCAAATAACTCCTTGGGTGTGAACACAATGCTATCTATATGGCTCACATGAACTAGCAGTCCCTGTTGTGAAAAGCAAATAAAAAAAGCATGTGATTAAGAGTCTGTCTATAGAGAAATGTAGAGGTTTAAATGTTATAAAGTATATTAATATTACAATGTTTGTTGTGCAAAGCTGAGTAATGGGTAGTAAAGGCGTTATCTATCTTTTTTTAAACAATAACAATATTTGTGTAGACTGCGCCTTTAAATAAGGTACATTTGTTACACATTATATACAGAGATAAAGCAAGAGGAATTCCCATAATATAAAAGTCCCTTTATTATTTCATATGTGGGGATCCAGAGAAAAACACAATGTTTCGGGGGTGTTCCCCTTAATCATGTGATCACATGATTAAGGGGAACACCCCTGGAATGTTGTGTTTTTCTCTGGATTCCCACATACAAAATAATAAAGGGACTTTTATATTATGGGAATTCCTCTTGCTTTATTTCTGTATTGGATTTGAGCTTGGTAGTACTTCTTGGTGATTCCCTATAATACAGGTAAAGGTGCTGGTCTGATATTTTGTTTTTTGGCACATTATTTATATATATATTACATAACAAATATAAATACACAGCAACATAAACTCAGGTTAATAATATCTACAAAATGAGTTGCAAATTACAGAATCACAGTTACAGTCATAGGCAAAAAAGGATGTCTTCTTAAAATATCCTCGGATATAACCTGCAAAAAAAACAATAAAAAAATACATGTGCAAAATTCAGATGAACTAAAGAGCTTCCCAGCCTATATGTATCTTCTCAATGGATATATTAAATGTAAGGGGCAATATACATATCCACTGCAACATGCAATGTAATAGCTCAAATAGTCAACCTCGCTCTAGGGAACCCGGTCACACTGCAACCATAAGAGCTCACAAGATTATAGATTGTATAGAGCACGGGTCTCCAGCTTAATCTCTAACTGAGGATATCCTTACCTAGGCACAATTAGCATGCCAAGTCATGAGGATAACCTTACCTAAGCACAATGAGCATACCAAGTCATGAGGATAGCTTTACCTAAGCACAATGAGCAGACCAAGTCATGAGGATAGCCTTACCTAAGCACAATGAGCATACCAAGTCATGAGGATAGCTTTACCTAAGCACAATGAGCAGACCAAGTCATGAGGATAGCCTTACCTAAGCACAATGAGCATGCCAAGTAATGAGGATAACCTTACCTAAGCACAATGAGCATGCCATGTCATGAGGATAGTCTTACCTAAGCACAATGAGCATACCAAGTCATGAGGATAGCTTTACCTAAGCACAATGAGCAGACCAAGTCATGAGGATAGCCTTACCTAAGCACAATGAGCATACCAAGTCATGAGGATAGCTTTACCTAAGCACAATGAGCAGACCAAGTCATGAGGATAGCCTTACCTAAGCACAATGAGCATGCCAAGTCATGAGGATAACCTTACCTAAGCACAATGAGCAGACCAAGTCATGAGGATAGCCTTACCTAAGCACAATGAGCAGACCAAGTCATGAGGATAGCCTTACCTAAGCACAATGAGCATACCAAGTCATGAGGATAGCTTTACCTAAGCACAATGAGCAGACCAAGTCATGAGGATAGCCTTACCTAAGCACAATGAGCATGCCAAGTCATGAGGATAACCTTACCTAAGCACAATGAGCATGCCATGTCATGAGGATATCCTTACCTAGGCACAATTAGCATGCCAAGTCATGAGGATAGCTTTACCTAAGCACAATGAGCATACCAAGTCATGAGGATAACCTTACCTAAGCACAATGAGCATACCAAGTCATGAGGATAGCTTTACCTAAGCACAATGAGCAGACCAAGTCATGAGGATAGCCTTACCTAAGCACAATGAGCATACCAAGTCATGAGGATAGCTTTACCTAAGCACAATGAGCAGACCAAGTCATGAGGATAGCCTTACCTAAGCACAATGAGCATGCCAAGTCATGAGGATAACCTTACCTAAGCACAATGAGCAGACCAAGTCATGAGGATAGCCTTACCTAAGCACAATGAGCAGACCAAGTCATGAGGATAACCTTACCTAAGCACATTGAGCATGCCATGTCATGAGGATAATCTTACCTAAGCACAATGAGCAGACCAAGTCATGAGGATAGCCTTAACTAAGCACAATGAGCATACCAAGTCATGAGAATATCCTTTTTTTTTTTTTCTTTATTTTAATATCAGGAGATAACATAGGTATAGACAAACATACAATACAGGAATCACTCATATCTACGCATGTGGCGTAAAGAAAAAAAACAGAAAGAAAACAGTATACAATAACATATAGATATTTAGACTCCGTAAGCAAGTCACTTCATTGTAGTCCAATTAACAAATATTTAAATCATCCTGAAATTTTCTAGAATATACATTAAAAAAAAGAAAAAAAAAAAAAAAAAAAGAAAAGGATATGTCATGAGTCATGAGGATATCCTTACCTAAGCACAACGAGCATACCAAGTCATGAGGATATACTTACATAAGCACAATGAGCATACCAAGGCATGAGTATATCCTTACCTAAGCACAATGCATACCAAGTCATGAGGATATCTTTACCTAAGCACAATGCATACCAAGTCATGAGGATATCCTTACCTAAGCACAATGAGCATACCAAGTCATGAGGATAGCCTTACATAAGCACAATGAGCATACCAAGTCATGAAGATAGTCTTACCTAAGTACAATAAACATGCCAAGTCATGAGGATAGCCTTACCTAAGCACAATGCATATCAAGTTATGAGGTTATCCTTACCTAAGCACAATGAACATACCAAGTCATGAGGATAGCCTTACCTAAGCACAATGAGAATACCAAGTAATGAGGATAGCCTTACCTAAGCACAATGAGCATACCAAGTCATGAGGACAGCGCCTTACCTAAGCACAAAGAGCATACCAAGGCATGAGGATAGCCTTACCTAAGCACAAAGAGCATACCAAGGCATGAGGATAGCCTTACCTAGGCACAATGAGCATGCCAAGTCACGAGGATAGCCTAAAATCCTAGCTTGCTGCAGTGCAACATATTTTTATAGCTGTTTTAGATATCCACAGTTAAACATTGCATTACAAAAGGTAAGCAAAAAAAATCAATGCTTTATAACCAAACTCATCTTGCTATCAAAATGTTCATTATTTTGCAGCCTCATAGCAGAGCATGATAGAATCATTGAAAAGCTTTTACAGTGGTTAAATTTGTCTCTTTGTTGCATATTATAGACAGAGCTAAATAAGCTCATACTCTGATCAAGCAATTTCTGTGCGGAAAGTCTGGGTTCTTAAAGGGACAGTAAAGTTAAAAATAAACTTTTGTGATTTAAATAGAGCATTCAATTTTAAACAACTTTTAAATTTACTTCTGTTATAAAATTTGCATTGTTCTCTTGGTATCTTTTTTTTGAAGGGTTAAACTAGGTAGGCTCATAAGAGCTCAGGAGTGGGCACGTGTCTTGAGTACTCTATAGCAACAGTGTTTTGCAACATTATTTGTAGCTTTGTTATACAATGTTGCAAAACACTGCTGCCATAGAGTACTAAAGACACGTGCACACTCCTGAGCTCTTATGAGCCTACCTAGTTTTACTCTTAAGTAAAAGATACCAGGAGAACAAAGCAAATTTGCTAACAGAAGTAAATTGGAAAGTTTTTTAAAAGTGCATGCTCTATCTCAATCATGAAAGTTGAATTTAGAGTTGTATTATCCCTTTAATCCTGCAGCATACGAATCAGCCTCTAGGGGGCAGTGGGGAAGAAAATTTCCAGAGGCCAATTACACCAAAAGTAGGCAAAATAAATAATGAAAAAAACATTACATAGTTTTATATTACTGGTATTTATATTAGTTACACTGTACCATCATGTTGCCTACATGTAGCACCAGTTCTATAAACCAGCATTCCCTTACCTTGATATTGATCTGGAGGACTGAACGTTTTTATTAGAATGTCTTTAGTGTTTGTAATAAATGATACTTTGAATCTGCTCTGTCTTTTTCTTGTTTTATAGACTATCTGGTTATGTGAACTCTCACAGCGGGGTGAAGCTGCTCAACTTGTTTGATTCACAGGGCTGCAATAGCTGCCTGCACCTCACATTTGGAACTGAACATTGAATTGTGATCATCTTTAATAAGAAACCATTTATTTATCCCTCATACTAAATTGCATTAAAGGGATATTATACACTATTTTTTTCTTTGCATAAATGTTTTGTAGATGATCTATTTATATAGCCCATAAAGTTTTGTTTTGTTTTTTAAAAAATGTATAATTTTGCTTATTTTTAATTAAAAAACAACGGGAGTGTCTACTGAACTAAAAGAGCACAGCATTAGCCTACCCACTGATCGTACTTCTCACAGTGTGCGATCAAGAAAACAAAGAATTGCTAATATGTAGGGTGTGGGTGGTGCCTTACGGCCTATTGTGTAAAAAATGGTACTTTATAAATTCATATTTGGATAACATTTAGGAACTAAAAAAGGTGACTAAAATTGATCTTGACAAATGCTCTGAGTAGCTGAAACGTGTAGACGTTCCATTTAACGGCTCCACATTATCTGGATACACACCTCGGATGAACTCCCATAACTAATTCATTTGAAACGGTTGAAATTGTTAAATAGTGAAGCGGTAGGAGTTTGGAAAGAGATCAGCTGTTTTTTCTTTTTGAATAAGTGCGCGCACTTCACTTCCTTGAACTGATTGGGCAAAAGATACACGCATCACCCACTGACCAAAGAGAGCTATCGGTCTGGTGAGGACCCCAAAGAAACAGTGAGTACCATTCAGTGTGAACGTAAGTCACATCACTAGCACCCAGAGGAGTGACTACAACAATTGTAACACTTTTATAAGAGACACTTGAAGTCTGTTACTATTGCGAATACTTCAGTTACTTTGTATCCATTTATTACAATCTGAGATTAACACTGTACTCAAATTGGTTTGATAATCTAAACATAGCGTATACCCAAAAAGGACTGCTCAAACAAAAGGTCTTTGTGACCGCTGCTTCATAACTGCTGTTTCTGGCGAGCCTGCAGGCTCGCCAGAAACACGGGGCATCAAGCTCCATTCGGAGATTGATAGATAGGCCCCTGTGATATTACAGTGTCAATTTTAGCCGCTAAAGATTTAACAAATTGAGAATGTGTATCTGCGGTTAGATATGAAATTTCGCTTTTAATTTGTGTTACAAGTTTAGGGATGTATTTTTAATAGGTATTGTAATAGATTTAGAATATTAGGACACCGGTGTCGTCATTTTTACTCAATATATTTTATATTACTTCAAATCTAGCATCAAATGTGTAGACACTGTGATATGAATTATTGATGTTCATGAATTTTATAAACTATTAAAATATTTTTGTATTATATATATTGTGCCATTATCAATTTTAGTCACCTTTTTTGGTTCCTAAATGTTATCCAAATTTGAATTTATAAAGTACCATTTTTTACACAGTAGGCCATAAGGCGCCACCCACACCCTACATATCAGCAATAATTTTGAATTAACATTGCTCTGATTTTCAGACTCCTAACCAAGCCCCAAAGTTTTAGGAGTATACCGACAGATACCTACTCCAGCTTGCATCTGTTTGTGTAAAGGGTCTTTTTCTATGCAAAAGAAGGGGGAGGGGGGAGTATCTGCTATTTCCCACTTGCAGTGGGCTTTCCAGCAACCTTTTCAACAGAGCTAAACTGAGAGCTTCTAAGTAAGTTTTTAAAACAGTTTTATACTGGATTTGTATATCAGTTTCTGTGTATCTTATTCTTTTTAGTAGTGTCTATTATATGCAGTTATATGAAAAGTGGTGTATACTGTCCCTTTAAGGCTGCATGCTAGAGTGTGCTGTTTTTTAGATAAATTGTCTGTTATTCACAGGTTGCAGGAAGATGGTTAAAGGGAAACTAAACCCAAATGTTTTCTTTCATAATTAAGATAGAACCTGCAACTGTTTGCAACTTTCTAATTTACTCCTATTATCAAATTTTCTTCGTTCTCTTGGTACCTTTATTTGAAAAGCAGGAATGTAAGCTTAGGAGTCGGCCCATTTTTGGTTCAGCACCTAGGTATCACTTACTGATTGGTGGCCCCCCAAATAAAGTGTGTAGTTTCTTTATACAAATAATAAATATGAGCATCTTTATTTTCTAAATTAACTACACAAAGCAGTTTTAAGGGGATACAGTGTGCGGATGTGGGATGTAAAAAAAAAAACTGCACTGAAAAGTACCTTTACATTGTGGTCTATGTGGACTGTGTTATTACTTTAAATATATATGTATATGCTTATATACATATATATTTATGTGGTAAGAGCTGCTGGCGCAATGCTGAATACAGAGAGCGTATTGCTCTCTGCATTCAGCGAGGTATGTCGGACCTGATCCGCACTGTCGTATCCGACATACCTTTGATAAATATCCCCCATAAACTGATAAACATATATGTATATACTCATATACATATATGTTTCAACTTTGCTGTTCAACGCTGCACGACTTACCCCTTTTGCAGCACTAGTTTCTCTGCTGTGAGTATCTGCATGAGAACAAGACTCCCATTCTTGCCTACGGAAATGCGCTTTCGTGAGCGCAAAGCATCTATGCAATCCCGATGAGAGGTCGAGTTCGGATTGTGCTTCACTTCGTTCGCTGGTATTATGAGTGGAGCGAAAATATTGCGCTTGTGAAAGCGCAGTTTTGCACTCCACTCGTAATCTTGCCCTCAAAGTGCTAAATGCTGGCATATTTTTAATAAAATCATGAAAATATCTGTATACTCTAATTACTTTACGTTTGTTAGATATATATTCTATGACTAAAATCTAATATGTTTATAAATACTTTAGAAACAGCTATTTTCCATAGAGTGTTTGAAATGATTTTTGGTCTACAACCACAATATTTCCAGCAAGACTGTCTCATTGGGTTATTTAATAAATGCCCTTCACAAATATGTGCATACAAGTTACACATGAAATATCAATTGAATGAATGCACTGTGGATGAACCACAAAAATATAGCGGAAATGTCTGTATATTTTTTTAGACTAACTCCCTCAGAAGGATGAAAGAGGCATTGCAATATAGTTTTCTTTTTCCAATTTTACCTAAAAATTTCTAAGTTCACAAGTTCACTGTGGTTAGAATTATTTTAGTTCTCACTGATATTATTTTAAAAGTCTACTGGAATTTACCCAGTTCTCCAGACAAATTCTAAATTCTGATAACTTCACTATAGTAAAATACTGGGCATTGTGCAATGGCTCTTGATACAAAACCTATTTGTGTCATGTTCATTAGAATAGTTCAGTATGGCCACTTAGAGTTCAAAGGATAACCAGTTCAAAGGATAGTTTCACATAACTAAGAAAAACATTTTGAGATGAAAAATCATTGGCGTTGTTACAGTCCTTTTACTATACTAAGCCTGCAGATTAGTCATCTGTAATTTCGAAGGTTATTTAGAGCACTGAAAAAAATAGCTATTTTTTAGGGTATATTTGCTCCATCCATCAAAGTATATTTTAGAATATATTTCAGTGCATCTTTTAAAGAGACATGCACCCTCCTATAACTATGGGTGCTGCCATTTTGGAAGCTTGGTTACACTGCAAGTATCTGAAGCAGAGATTCTGCACATGTGCAAACAAGTCAGCACTAAAATGCAGTGAAAAATAGAGATTTCAAAATGGTGCAACCCATGAAAAGAGGGAGGCATGGAATAAGCTCAATGTTATGCTAATAAAACATACTTAGGGCTAGATTACGAGTGGAGCACTAACAGTTACAGGCAAGGGAAAAGATGTTTATCACGGGTGTTTGGGTGCGTTAGGTTTTTCACTTGTATTACAAGTTGAAAGTAAATATGATCGCTTGAGTGCAATTAAAGTTAATGCTCATTGGAAAATCGCGACCTCAGAGCTCTGGTTAACGATTTCGCAAAAGAAAAAAGTGTCACAAAGCACAAATATATGTATGTATTTGTATGAGTGTATATATGTAATTAAAGACAAATATACACATATAAACACATAAATACATATGTACATACATATAGACATGGTTTATATATAAGTGCATTGGAGCCCTTTGCAGTTAAAGGGTAATAAAACCGAAATGTTTTCGTTCATGGTTCAGAAAGAGCATGCAATTCTAAACAACTTTCTGATTTACTTATTTTATTTAATTTTCTTCCTTCTCTTGTTATCCTTTGCTGAAAGGTTTATCTAGGTAAACTCAGGATTGGCAAAGAACCTAGGTTCTAGCTGCTGATTGGTGGCTGCATATATAAACTAATTGTCATTGGCTCACTCATGTGTTCAGTTAGAAACCAGTAGTGCATTGCTGCTCCTTCAAAAAAGCATACCAAGAGAATGAAGGGAATTTGATAATTGAAGTAAACTGGAAAGTTGTTTAAAATTGTCTGTTCTACCTAAATCAAGTAATAATTTTTGGGGGTTTTATGTCCCTTTAAGTAGATGAAAACACGTAAAAACATAACACATAACACAGTAAATATTTGACATTTCAATGTTCTGCATAACACAGAATATGTTCTATGTATTTTTAAATAGAAATTGCTATATATATCTGTCTTTATTTGTGCCTATATATAATTATGTATATATATATATATATATATATATCCCTTTAATGTGGTCATTCTATGTGACTGTTTCAATAGCGCCGTCTCGCTGATGGTGGCAAGACCCACACTATTATACCCAAACAATCCCATTACGACCAGCGATGTACAGGGTACGTCGCAGGCGTTAAGGGGATAGATAGGTATAAATATATACTTGTGCAAAAAACTATCAGATATATGTAGAAATATGTATTTATGAATAAATAGAACATATTATTCTATGTGAAGAACATTGGAATGTAAAATATTCATATTTTCATGCCGAGTTAGCACACTGGAGAATATGCGATCGGGTTTGCACGTGAGTAGGGTGTTTGTTTTTTTCTCCCTTGACCTCTATAAGGGAATACATAATCACACACGCAATATTCTAAGTTTGGCTTTTTGCCCACGCAAGCGAAAACTGTTTACTTTCATCTTGTAATATTGGCGCTACCCGTCACGCTAAAAGCTTACTTCTAGCTGAGTCAACACTCGAGCGGGAGCGTTAAATACCGCTCCACTTGTAATCTGGCCCTTAGTGTTTAATATCCCTTTAATAAATATTTTTTTTTACTTTCAATGTTAGGCAGGTGTGAACTTCTCTCAAGCATCAGAGATATGGGAGTCATCATCTTTGATACAGGAGTATCAGTTGTGCGCAGACATGTTGTCCTGCTAGTTTCAATTTAAAGGGACATGGAAGTCAAAATTTAAGTTAATGTTTCAGATACAGGGGTCAATTCATTAAGCTCCGTACAGTAAAGACCACTGCTCCAAAATCAGTCCACCTGCTCTGAGGCGGCGGACAAAAATGAACCAGATCGAATACGATCGGATTGATTGACACCTCCTGCTAGCAGCCGATTGGCCGCAAATCTGCAGGGGGCGGCATTGCACCAGCAGTTCACAAGAACTGTTGGTGCAATGATAAATGCCGACGGCGTATGCTGTCGGCATTTATCAATGTGCAGTGGACATGATACGCTACATTGTATGATGTCCACTCGCACATTAATAAATTGACCCCACTGTATAATTTAAGCAAAAAAATTCCAATTCACTTGTAATATAAATCTGACTCGTAGTATCCTATTTTACATAGGTGCTTTCCTTGAGAACATACTGAGGTAGGATCAGTATTGTGCACGTGCCATGAGCACTATATGTCTATCATTGTTACAAGCATTTTTGTAAACACTGGCACCATATAGTATTCCACACATGCATGCTCCTGAGCTTCCATAGATATTCACTCATGGAAAGGAGCTGAGTTTAATTAAAGAATAACAAGCAGAAGATGCAAAATTAATAAATGTTTTTTTGCACAGCATTTCATTAAAGGGACATTATACACTCATTTTTTTTCTTTGCATAAATGTTTTGTGGATGATCTATTTATATAGCCCATAAAGTTGTTGTTTTTTTTTTTTTTTTTTAATGTATAGTTTTGCTTACTTTTAAATAACATTGCTCTGATTTCAGACTCCTAACCATGCCCCAAAGTTTTATGTGAATACCATCAGCTACCTACTCCAGCTTGCTCCTGTTTGTGTAAAGGGTCTTTTCATATGCAAAAGAAGGGGGAGGGGGGAGGGTCTTATTTCCCACTTGCAGTGGGCTTTTCAGCTGCCTTTTCAACAGAGCTAAACTGGGAGCTTCTAAATAAGCTTTTAAACAGTTTTATACTGGATATTTATATCAGTATCTGTGCATCTTATTTATAGTAGTGTCTATTACATGCAGTTATATGAAAACAAGTGTATACTGTCCCTTTAATGTCCTTATTATTTCTGTCTAACCACTTCATATAATTGGTAGAAGTTTATTTTGGGTACAATGCACATTCTGTGTTTTTGTTTTTTTTAATCTTTCCTTTTCTAATCCTTTTTAGTCAACTTTTTAATGATGAAAGATGAGCGAAAATACTAGTTCCATATGTTTTGGGTTTTTATAATTTAATTAAACATCTTGGGAAGGATAAAAATAACAAATGAATGTATCCCTTATTCCTGGGTTTTTGTTCTTTAAGGAAAACTGAATGAAACTCAGACCTCCCTCACAGATGACACATACAAGGGCAGCAGGAAAAGTTTACACCTTTATACCCAATGCCTATAAATTGTAAACTACATGATTTTGAACCTTCATATCTGAGAATAATTTTACAATGAAAACTGCAGCTTTAATTTGTTAAATAAGTAAATTGTTTTATGTTTTTCATTTCACTGATTTCCCTGTCCCCCAGAACAAAATAATCCTTGCTAATCAATCACAAACTAATATACAGATACAGCACAAACTCTGCTTGCACATGTGCAGTTGAGAGAGACTGGGGAAGCCTGCCTTTATATCTTCCCTTAAGTTGGTTTAGCACTGATTCCACAGTTACTATTGCAAAGAATGATTCTCCTATCATGATTGTTGATGCAATACTGATAATCCACCCTTTACATACATGTGACTGCTGAGACTCGGAGGGTGAAGTAAACAAAAGCTCACTTAAATTGCCTAAAAGTATTAACCCAAACCTCCCTGGGAGAAAATAAAAGAAGCACACATTTTAGATGTATTTTACAACAAAAGACAGAAAAATAAATAATTTATGTATATTGCAATAATGTTGCACTTGCAATAATGAAACTATTTTTTTTGCATTGTTGAAATGTCAAGTTTAATGGTCCTTTTAAGAGCCACTAAAAACAGTTGAATTGATCAATTGACAAATACACAATACAAACACAATGCAATAGCACTTACTTTGAATTTGAAATAAGCAGTACAATATTTTCTGGCAAATTTCAACCCCCCGTATCATGTGACAGCCATCAGCCTATCACAAAATTAATATATGTATGTTGTGCACTTTTGCACATGTTTAGAAAGTGTGCATATAAAATAATGCACATGTTTTGATAATGGAAGTATATTGGATTTTTTTTAATAATAAGCTTTATCTAAGTCATGAAACTTTAATTATTACTTTAGTGGCCCTTTAATGAGAAAGTAAATACTTTGGTTGTAATATAAACTGTTGAACTAAAACACCTTTCCATTGAAATTTAATTATTTATTTTGCCCCTTCTTGTAATTTATCTCTAATAATTCAGATGTTTTTTAATCAAACATTTAAAAGCATGGAAATTCCTAACTTGTATTGCCCCCACTGCACCCTTAGAGGTTGGTTTTGCATGACTTCATCAATGACATCACACATGATGATTAGAGTACTGTGACGGATACCCCGGCTACCCCAATTGGGTAGCTCCGCCAAATGGGTCCTGCTTCCTCCCTGCCAACTGCAGCTATGTAGCTGGCAAGTGACCACAGCCTGTAGCCACCCATGATGCCCCACAACACCAGTATTCAGGGCCCTACCCTGTGGCAGACTCAAACCCAAACTAGGTAGCTCTGCCAGAGGGTCCTTCCTCTGCCTGGAACAGGCTGCTATGTAGCCCAGGAAAGTGATGTTAGCAGGAGCCCACTCAAATAACTAGACATACTAGCATTCAGGTGAAACAGGAACTGATTTTATTGTTAAACATACACTCCTTTTATACACAAAGCTCATCTTGATAAGACACTGGACAATCCAACAATTTTCCTGCCATTCCCGCCCCTCCAGACAAACCGGCGCCTCCATAGCAGCCATAGTCCCACAGACTCCCAGGACCCAGAGGTGGCAATTTCGGGATGCTCCCGGGGGAGCGGCAGCACTTCCAGGGTTTAATTTGAAAGTTCTCAGTCCCCAGATGCCACAGTCCAAAAAGCGGCATGATTTGCCTCCGGTAATCTCCCCACCTCTTGTCCTCCCTAGGGGCTACCTATCCCCAAAAGAACGGAGCTCTGGGGCAAAGGGATGCTGGAGCGACCAGGGGTAAGGTTAGCGGGTGTCCTGCTGTTCTGTGGCCGACCGGGAGTTCCAGGAGCCTGGCCAGTCTTAGAGGGGTTAGGCGGGTGTCCGTTGTGACGAAGCCGATCAGGAGTTCCAGGAACCCGGCCAGCTTAGGAGGGTTTTTCTGGTCAGAGGCCAGCTCTTCTCTGACAAAGTACTTGTGACAAAAACAAGCAACCAAAAGCTTCCAGAGATCGCGATTTCTCTGAGGAGCCTCAAACCGCTGAGAAACAACATGGGTGAGGTAATAAGGGGGTGGGGGTTAGCCTTGGTTGTCTGGTATCTGTGACAAGTACAAAATATCAAATGCAATGATACTCCATAACATTCAAACCATCTAGTCAAAATGAAACTTTAAACAACTTTCCAATTCACTTTTATAATCAAATTTGCTTTGCTCTTTTGGTATTCTTGGTTGAAAGCTAAACTTAGGTAGGCTCATTTGCTAATTTCTAAGACCTTGAAGGCCGCCTCTTACTTAAATGCATTTGACAGTTTTCACAGCTAGAGGATGTTAGTTAATGTGTGCCACATAGATAACATTGTGCTCACACTCGTGGAGTTATTTATGAGAGGTCACTGATTTGCTAAAATGCAAGTCTGTCAAAAGAACTGAAATAAGGGGTCAGTCTGCAGAGGCTTAAATACAAGAATCACAGAGGTACAAAGTATATTAATATAACCGTGTTGGGTATGCAAAACTGGGGAATGGGTAATAAAAGGGATTATACATCTTTTTAAACAATAAAAATTATGGAGTAGAATATATACATAGACTTATGGAGTGGATTCACAATTGAGTGACAGAATATAACCGTTATCTTTAAAAAATATTGCAGAGCTCTGGTTTTTGTAAGCTTACTGTCCTTAGTGATAGTTTAGGAGTCAGGAGCAATCTCATAGCTTTGTTTGGTTTTACTTTATTTAATTTAAGCAGATGTAGCTAATGTTATTTAGATTGGTTCTGATTTAACAATAGATAGAGGAGCGCTGCTGTTTGGTTTCACGTGGTTAGAAGATTCATGATTTAAGATGGCTCCACCCTACACAGTAAGACTCTGAGGGATTGCTTGGCTGCCATTTAGATCCTCTCAAGGCTGCTGATTTAAGAAGACTACAGTTCAGGAAGGAAACTTGTTTAAGTAGTATGTTGATCTGTTTATTATAAATTACATCCACACAAAGACTTGATCACATAAGCAAATTTGTTTTACAATATATGTTTATTATTTAATCACATGAACAAATTTATTTTACAATATACTTATGATTATGGAGATTGACTACAGACATAAAGGTAAACATATCCTCACTATGATCACTGTACTCCTCTATGAGTCTGTCTTTTTTCTGTTTGCAAATCTCATTAGCAGAGCTTTGAGATTGCTTCTAGTCTGCCTCATGAAATAGCTATTTGGATGCAGATATAAATATCACAGTACATTATACTCAGGGAACAGAGAAAACATATAGGGCAATCGTGAGAATAACCCAATCTTGTTTTCTCCCAACCCAAAATACATTATTGCACATTACTCAAATGATAACCATAGTCTTAGGTCAATTCTACAAAATCCAAACTCCCAACAAACAATTCCTCAGTGCATATGATTGCTTATTGAGTTAAAAAAAATAATATTGTTAGACAGTGCCAATCTATATACAAAGGGATGTACAGTATGCAACTTATAAATCCATTTGTTTTCCACCCTGCACTGTTAGTGCACAATATAAAAATATTGTGAGAGTGTTAATTGGCGTGCATTTGACAAATTGAAAGCAAACGCGTTTGGTCGAGCGCAATCAAATGTATGTACCTATACCTATTCCTATAGTTATTTAGGTATATAAATGTGTGTATATATATATATATATATATATATATATAAAACAAAAAGTGTGTATACACTCCCACTATCAATAAACGACTGCCAGGTTGCTCTGAAGAAAATTGTAGAATTGGTTGCAATAAGCACTCGCTGGTCTTCAGACAACAGTGTCAACCAAATACTTTATTTAGTGTAGTAACGTTTCGGGACCAAACACTGTCCCTTCCTCTGACAAATAAAAAGTGAACAAAAGCAGCCTTTTAACGGCTACCAAACACAATACCCAAAACAAGCAGCCAATCAAGGCCATCCATTAAACACACCCCTTCTTGCAAGCTTTCTCATAATAATAACCTAATGTACTAAAGCATGAATTACTCTGTACCTATACAAAGAATAAAAACAATCAAAGCAATCATATTATTGCTAACATAGGAGTTACAGAAAATATTTCATCTGAAAATAAAAACACAAAGCAAAGAGGGGGCCACTCCCACCATAAACAAATTACCAACCGAGCTTACACATGATGTCAGAGTGATCCGCCCACCCCACAGGTAGAGCTGTCATCCACAAAGAAGTAAAACTAACCCCAAGTGTCATACACTATGTTGTAAACAAAACCAGTCCACCACAGCTAAAACATATCAAACAACATACCTCACGATTGTGACCATGCCAGGTATAAAGAAGTGAAACACATCAAGGTGGGTAGGGGGCAGACCCAGACCTCCATCCCACACGTAATCCAATTGGAGAAACCCGATGGAAGGTAAGGGGCAGTGACAATTATACAAAATGGCGAGACCAACCCATAATGGGTGGAACCCACGTCTATCAGCTGATAACTGTCAACAGACAAAACTATAAACAACAGTACCTGTTATAGCAGCTCACTACAGACAATCTACAGAAGATGCCAATCTCTAGCTAATAAAAAACAAGAGGCTAAGTGTGTCTAACAACAGGATGACAACCATTAACAAACTACACCCATAGCAACCACTACCACACATACAGCACATTTTAATCATATGGGTAGAGGATGATCAAACCACCCAATCCACATACCTAGATCATGTATTGTCAAGCCCGGAATGGAATGGTAAGGGCCACCCCCATTATGAGAAGGTGAAAACAGAAGACACCAAAGTTATAAAAATGATATCTGTAACGGTGCTCAATATATAACCAATCATACCGTGAGAATCTGTGAGCAGCATATATAAACTTAGTCTAGTAAAAAGACCACTGATATAAATTTAAAAAATCAGTGTTCAACTGTAGACATGTAATAAACACATATACAACCCTTCATAGGTCCAGAAATGGTCAAAACATCCACTACCCCAGCCAAGTGACGTGCCAGTGTACCATTAGTAAAAACCACTAGTATAAATTCAAACAATCAGTGTTCAAATTAAGACATGTGACCAACAGATGTATAACCCTTCAAAGGTCAAGTAATGGCCAAAACCTCCAATATCCCAGCCAGGTAACATGCCAGTGTACCACATATCACTACCTAATAGGATATTAATACCAGTTTATAGCCAGACCACTGATATTCTCCTGCAAAACAGACCAGACCATTGATCCCATACTGTGTCAAGAACCAGGACTCCAAAAGAAACTCTAAAATAATAAAATAACATATAACAACATATGCTAATACCATGTGTGTGAATTAAGTTTAAAACAACACATCATAACACATCATGGATAGGCCAATATACACATAGACAGAGACATCATAAAAAATGAGAAATAGCATCAAGACATAGATACATCAAAAGAATTAGAGCAAATATACATTCGACTGATGGTCCATGACAGTTGCTCGCTGGCAGTACCCTTTGGACCATGGACTCTCAAAAAACTATTCAGGAAGATACAGAAGTAAATCCTGATGTGAATAATGATGTCATAGGCCCTGAGGCCCAAGGGGGATGCCCCCCGTGGGCTCTACAACTCAGAATAGATAGTGGATCCTCATCTTGCTCTCATAGGGTTGTAAAAGGATAGATGTTATAAATAACATTGCCAGCCAGTATGCACCTTCAAACCCCTTGGGCTCAGGGTACCCAGCTCATAGATCCATCCTGATTCCTTCTGTAGTAGGATCTTTGCCCTGTTGCCACCTCTTCTTAGGATTGGTACATGATCAATTATTCTAAATTCTAAGAGTTCATTCACCGAGTGTCCTGCCTCCTAAAAGTGGCGGGCACCAGGTTGGTCTGACTTCCCTTTGGTAATAGCTGTTTGTATACTTGACCGATGGTTGGCCATTCTAGTTCTGACATCATCCACCGTTTTTTCGATGTAGAACCTCCCACAGGGACAATTGAGCAGGTAAATTACATACTTGGAGGTACATGTAAGAAAGAATCTGATATCTCATATTTTTTCTTCCTCTCAGGATGATGGAAATACAGTATGTACTGGTTAACATGCTATTACAGGTTACACAGCTAGGACAGCGAAAAAATCCCTTCTTTTTAGTGTTCATCCAGGTCTGTTGAGCTGATTCTGGGTTAACATCAGCTCTCATCAGGGAGTCTTTGACCCATTTTTATGGATCTTAGGAAGGGTATAGAGAAGGGGTATCAGCTGATACTCTTGTTTCAGAAAATCGAAGTCATGTTGTGAGATTAGTTTGTTCTCTCTGCATTCAAGTAATAATGAATTGATCTTCTTCTTTAATCGGTGGGTAGGGTCCCCTTGTAATGGTAAATACATCTTTGTGTCAGACAGCTGTCTCATGATCTTTGTTTTGTAATCTTTGACATCCATAAGGCCCACCGCCCCTTAATCATACATCATGTATGATTAAGGGTTTTGTACCCGAAATTTTTTGTAATCCTGGTATGACAAAATAAAGACTTTTTATCTGCTGAGAGGTGCTGCCGTCTGTGGAACTAGGTATGTGGATTGGGTGGTTTGATCATCCTCTGCCCATATGATTAAAATGTGCTGTATGTGTGGTAGTGGTTGCTACGGGTGTAGTTTGTTAATGGTTGTCATCCTGTTGTTAGACACACTTAGCCTCTTGTTTTTTATTAGCTAGAGATTGGCATCTTCTGTAGATTGTCTGTAGTGAGCGGCTATAACAGGTACTGTTGTATATAGTTTTGTCTGTTGACAGTTATCAGCTGATAAATGTGGGTTCCACTATGGGCTAGTCTCACTGTTTATTATTGTTACTGCTCCTTATCTTCCATCTGGTTTCTCTGATTGGATTACGTGTGGGATGGAGGTCTGAGTCCGCCCCTACCCACCATGATGTGTTTCACTTCTTTATACCTGGCATGGTCACAATCGTGAGGTATGTTGTTTGATATGTTTTAGCTGTGGTGCACTCTGGGTGCATTACTTAGGTCTTATGATGATGAATAACGTCCCCGATTGCGGATAGAGGTTTTCAGTCAGACGACTGGTGTATCGGACTTCTGCTCGTTTAGTCCTCTTAGGGCTGCGTTTGTGTGTGTATCGTAGAGTATAGATCGGTAAGTGTATATCTTAGGTTAGGACTTTTGTTTACAACATAGTGTATGACACTTGGGGTTAGTTTTACTTCTTTGTGGATGACAGCTCTACCCATGGGGTGGGCGGATCACTCTGACATCATGTCTAGGCTCGGGTGGTAATTGGTTTATGGTGGGAGTGGCCCCCTCTTTGCTTTGTGTTTTCTGTTTTCTTGTGTTTGTAATTCAGACCGGACCATTTTTTCCCTCTGATTGTTCTAACAGAGGACTCCTATGATAGCAATAATACGATTGCTTTGATTGTTTTTATTCTTTGTATAGGTACAGAGTAATACATGCTTTAGTACATTAGGTGATTATCCTATGAGAGAGCTTGCATGAAGGGGTGTGTTTAATGGATGGCCTTGATTGGCTGCTTGTTTTGGGGAGGGTGTTTGGAAGCCGTTAAAAGGCTGCTTTTGTTTACTTTTTGTTTGTCAGAGGAACGGACAGTGTTTGGCTCCCGAAACGTTACTACACTAATTAAAGTTTTTGGTTGACACTGATGTCTGAAGACCAGCGAGTGCTTATATATATATATATATTTTACAATGAAATATATATTTAATAATAAAAATTACAAAAATTTCTACGTGAAGAACATTGGAATGTAAAAAATGCATAACGGCGCTTTTGGTTTGCGTGCTTTAGGTCTAGTGTGGTGCCCGGTTAGTGCATATGTAGAATTAGTTATCTTATGGTGTTATTGAAATATTAAATTTAACTCGGGGTAAAAATAAAAGTTGCACCAAGCACAACATAAGTAAATTAAAATAAAGTGTTACACTCATGTAAACACTGATAAAAATTATTAATACAAATATGGTATATTATTGGAAAGAGCTGTTATGTATATGGGTATATATATATATATATATATATATATATATATATATATATATATATATATATATACATATACAGGGAGTGCAGAATTATTAGGCAAGTTGTATTTTTGAGGATTAATTTTATTATTGAACAACAACCATGTTCTCAATGAACCCAAAAAACTCATTAATATCAAAGCTGAATAGTTTTGGAAGTAGTTTTTAGTTTGTTTTAGTTATAGCTATTTTAGGGGGATATCTGTGTGTGCAGGTGACTATTACTGTGCATAATTATTAGGCAACTTAACAAAAAACAAATATATACCCATTTCAATTATTTATTTTTACCAGTGAAACCAATATAACATCTCAACATTCACAAATATACATTTCTGACATTCAAAACCAAAACAAAAACAAATCAGTGACCAATATAGCCACCTTTCTTTGCAAGGACACTCAAAAGCCTGCCATCCATGGATTCTGTCAGTGTTTTGATCTGTTCACCATCAACATTGCGTGCAGCAGCAACCACAGCCTCCCAGACACTGTTCAGAGAGGTGTACTGTTTTCCCTCCTTGTAAATCTCACATTTGATGATGGACCACAGGTTCTCAATGGGGTTCAGATCAGGTGAACAAGGAGGCCATGTCATTAGATTTTCTTCTTTTATACCCTTTCTTGCCAGCCACGCTGTGGAGTACTTGGACGCGTGTGATGGAGCATTGTCCTGCATGAAAATCATGTTTTTCTTGAAGGATGCAGACTTCTTCCTGTACCACTGCTTGAAGAAGGTGTCTTCCAGAAACTGGCAGTAGGACTGGGAGTTGAGCTTGACTCCATCCTCAACCCGAAAAGGCCCCACAAGCTCATCTTTGATGATACCAGCCCAAACCAGTACTCCACCTCCACCTTACTGGCGTCTGAGTCGGACTGGAGCTCTCTGCCCTTTACCAATCCAGCCACGGGCCCATCCATCTGGCCCATCAAGACTCACTCTCATTTCATCAGTCCATAAAACCTTAGAAAAATCAGTCTTGAGATATTTCTTGGCCCAGTCTTGACGTTTCAGCTTGTGTGTCTTGTTCAGTGGTGGTCGTCTTTCAGCCTTTCTTACCTTGGCCATGTCTCTGAGTATTGCACACCTTGTGCTTTTGGGCACTCCAGTGATGTTGCAGCTCTGAAATATGGCCAAACTGGTGGCAAGTGGCATCTTGGCAGCTGCACGCTTGACTTTTCTCAGTTCATGGGCAGTTATTTTGCGCCTTGGTTTTTCCACACGCTTCTTGCGACCCTGTTGACTATTTTGAATGAAACGCTTGATTGTTCGATGATCACGCTTCAGAAGCTTTGCAATTTTAAGAGTGCTGCATCCCTCTGCAAGATATCTCACTATTTTTGACATTTCTGAGCCTGTCAAGTCCTTCTTTTGACCCATTTTGCCAAAGGAAAGGAAGTTGCCTAATAATTATGCACACCTGATATAGGGTGTTGATGTCATTAGACCACACCCCTTCTCATTACAGAGATGCACATCACCTAATATGCTTAATTGGTAGTAGGCTTTCGAGCCTATACAGCTTGGAGTAAGACAACATGCATAAAGAGGATGATGTGGTCAAAATACTCATTTGCCTAATAATTCTGCACTCCCTGTATGTATATATATATATATATATATATATATATATATATAGTGTATATAAATATATATGTGTGTGTTTTATACATGTGTATTTATGTGTTTATATATGTATATACAAACATATATACACATATGAACCTATATATACATAAATAAATAGAGATATACAGTTTGGAGCCCTTTCAAGTCAAATACCTTTAAACATAAAAAATATTATATTTATTAAATTTTAATACTTTTTGTTGTATTTTACTGTGTTTTAAAGTAAATATTTTACATTCCAATGTTCTTCACGTAAAAGAAAATGTATATCTTTACCTGAAAATATTCATATATATATATATATATATATATATATATATATATATATATATTTATATAGATATAGATATATATATATAGAGAGAGAGAGAGAGATATTTAATAATAAAAATAACATTTTCTTCTAAGTGAAGGACACTGGAATATGAAATATTCATAGCTACCTTTAGGTTTAACTACCTCCATTGAAGTCTATAGGGAAAACAAGTCATAATATCTGAAGTCCTGATAATAGCGCGCATCAGGTTTCGCTCACACGCAAACTTTTTACTTTCAACTTGTAATATGCACACTAACCCACCCACTTTTAAAAGCTTACTACCAGCAATGTATTAGCGGAAAAAATATTTATTGCGTCACTTGTATTGTGGGCCTTTTAATTCTGCTGTGAGTATAACATTCATGGAAACACATTAAGGGAAAAACTATTTTACATTACACTGTCTCTTTAAACTAATAACACTTTACAGCAGCCAAATGGTTTAACACTTTTGAACTCAAATTCTGTAAACTTGCCCAAAACCAAAAAGCTTATTTTAAAAATAAACAAGACTTGTTAATAAAATAAACTTCAAGGGAGTAAACCTTCAACAAGAAACTAGAATACACACATATGAAAATAAATCAATTAAACATGTTAAAATAGCTTTCATAGAAACATAGAAACATAGAAACATAGATATTGACGGCAGATAAGAGCCATAGGCCCAGCAAGTCTGCCCGACTTACCTAACAGTATAAACTTATCTAGTTCGTAGAATAGTCCTATGCTTGTCCCATGCATTTTTAAAGTCCCCCACAGTGTTTGTTGCTACTACCTCTTGAGGAAGTTTATTCCATAAATCAATCACTCTTTCTGTAAAGAAGTGCTTCCTCAAATTACTCCTGAATCTACTACCCTTTAGCTTGAGCTCATGACCCCTTGTTCTTGAATTTTCCATTTTATGTAAAATACCCACAGCCTCAGTTTTACTAAACCCTTTAATGTACTTGAAAGTTGCTATCATATCACCTCTTTCCCTTCTCTCCTCTAAGCTATACATATTTAGGTCATTGAGCCTATCCTGGTAAGTTTTATTTTTTAGACCATGTACCATTTTGGTAGCCCTCCTTTGCACAGATTCAAGTTTGTTAATATCCTTCTGAAGATATGGTCTCCAGAACTGCACACAATACTCAAGATGAGGCCTAACTAATGATCTATAAAGTGGCATAAGAACCTTACTATTTCTGCTGCAAATACCTCTACCAATACATCCAAGCATTCTGCTAGCCTTACTCGCTGCATTACTACATTGTTTACTAAGTTTTAAATAATCTGAAATAATAATTCCCAAGTCCTGTTCCTCGTCTGTAACAGTCAGTAAAGTGTCATTGAGTCTGTAATTAACATTTGGATTTTTCTTCCCTAAATGCATTATTTTACACTTTGCTGTGTTAAACTTTAGATCCCAGTCGTTTGTCCAATCCTCCAATTGTTGTATATCACTTCTCATTCTGTCAACCCCCCCTGGAACATCCACTCTGTTGCAAATTTTTGTATCATCTGCAAAGAGACATACTTTCCCCTGTAGCGCTTTGCTGATATCGCAGATAAATATGTTAAACAAAACAGGCCCCAGAACTGACCCCTGAGGAACACCACTAGTAACAGCCCCTTTCTGTTTAAAAGTTTGCATATTATTTTTACACTGACAATGGAATTAGCAGAAAATGAATGTACTAGATTCCCCACTCTACTTCCACAGCTCCTGTACAAATAGTATAGTAGTATAAAAACAGGTGGTTTATTGGGCACTACAAAAACAAAGAAAATTTGACATTAATGACTTTTTATGGCGTTTGTATTTTATATAGGGCCAGATTATGAGTGGAGCGCTAACAGTTACGCGCAAGCGATAAGGGGTTTATCGAGGGTGTTCCGTTACGTGGGATCGATAAGGAGTGTGTCGAGGGTATTCAGTTACGTGCAAGCAATTAGGGGTGTATCGAGGGTGTTCAGTTACATGCGATCAATAAGGGGTGTATCGAGGGTATTCAGTTACGTGCAAGCAATTAGGGGTGTATCGAGGGTGTTCAGTTACAAATGCGATCGATAAGGGGTGTATCGAGGGTATTCAGTTACGTGCAAGCAGTTAGGGGTGTATCGAGGGTGTTCAGTTACAAATGCGATCGATAAGGGGTGTATCAAGGGTATTCAGTTACGTGCAAGCAATTAGGGGTGTATCGAGGGTGTTCAGTTACAAATGCGAGCGATAAGGGGTGTATCGAGGGTGTTCAGTTACGTGCGAGCAAAAAGGGGTGTATCGAGGGTGTTCAGTTACCTGTGAGTGATGAGGGGTGCATCGAAGGTGTTCAGTTACGTGCAAGCAATTAGGAGTATATCGAGGGTTTTCAGTTACGTGCGAGCAATATGGGGTGTATCGAGGTTATTCAGTTACGTGTGAGCGATAAGGGGTGTATAGAGGGTGTGCAGTTACATGCGAGCAATAAGGGGTGTTTCGAGGGTGTTTAGTTACATGCGAGCGATAAGGGGTTTATCGCAGGTGTTCAGTTACGTGCGAGCGATAAGGGGTGTATCGAGGGTGTTTAGTTACGCGTGTGAGCAATGAGGGGTGTATCGAGTGTGTTCAGTTACGTTTGAGCAATTAGGGGTGTATCGAGGGTGTTCAGTTACTTGCGAGCAATAAGGGGTGTATAGAGGGTGTTCAGTTACGTGCAAGCGATAAGGGGTGTATCGAGGGTGTTCAGTTGCGTGTGAGCGATAATGGGTTTATCGCAGGTTTTCAGTTACGTGCGAGCGATAAGGGGGGTATCGCGGGTGTTTACACGCCTCAGGTTTATATAAGTTGAAAGTAAACGTGATCGCTTTAGCAAAATTCAAGTTAACGATCATTGGATTAGCGCGTCCTCATAGCTCTGGTTAACTGTTTCACAAAACAAAAAAGTTTCACAAAATACATCAAAAATACATTACAAAATACAGTAACACTCATAATAACACCATCTAATAAAAATATTGCACAAAAAAAGTTATAAGGGCTCAAAGATATGAGACCTCAGGTGTTAGGGAAAAAAAGGCAGGCAAAGGGCTGTACGAAGCAGCATAGGCTGTTCCAGAGCATTTGCAGGGTAGGTTTGCCCCCCGCAATGTAAGAAGCAGCGGCAAAGAGAAATCAAAAAGAGCTCACTCGCTCTTGTGATTGACAGTGGCTTCTCTCGCGCAATTGGTCATGCAAGTGAAGGGATGGGCATTACACACTCAGCAGATGTGTGTAATGATGCATATGGGACACTGGACGAACAGATCTGCTGCCTGTATACAGTGAAGGCGTGTGGACAGCTTCTCATGTTGAGAAGCTGTCCGCACCCCTTTTAATACAAGTGGCCCATAGGGCTTTAACATTGAGATACATACATCTCTAAAGATGTATGTATGTATGTATATAAATATAAATATATCTATATGTGTGTACATGTGTATTTATAAGTGTATATATGTATTTACAGACAAATATACTCTTATAAACACATAAATAATTATGTACACAGATAAGACATATATCTAAGTGCATTCATTCTTAATAAAAGTTTTAACTATGTATTTACTGTAAATATTTCACATTCCAATGTTCTACCTATGGTGGAATACGTGAACGTGCAAGCAATATACTAACTTCAGATTTTTGTGCGCAAAAAGCTTACTTCTAACACAGTTGAGCGGAAGCATTAATAGCGCTGTTGATGTGTTTAATTGTTAAGATATTGGCATGCTATCTTGCTATGGTGCTACTTTGTTTAAAATAAATAAACTTTATTCATTTTTTAGGCTGAAATGTCACTTGTGCTAAATATGATTAAAGACTACTCATATGATTACTTGTGGCATGTTGCATAAAGTAAACTATTAAAAAGGTTTAATTCAGATGTGTTTAGTTTATGAAACTGACTTTAAAAGTTGTATCCAGTAGAAGTTATTGTTAACCTGTAAATTGTGAGGTACATTTTAGCCTAAATAGATTCCATTTTAAGTGTTCAAAACCTTTATTTGCTTTAGCACTTTAACACAGCAAGAAAGTGGGAAGTTTTTGAAGTTTTGCTTCCTGCAACTTGTCAAAATGTTTTTTTCATTTTTTAACAGATTCCATTTACATTTGCAATGGCTGGAGCCATATACTCCTTAATCAAACAAACTCAACTACAGAAGTTTCATTCTGCCCATACTCTAATACAGGAAACTAGTGGGGATCCTAAAATGACCAGTAGTTCACACTAAAGCAATGTCTCTCGCTTTAATTGCCTCAAAAGAAAATGCCAGTTTGGCTCCAGTCTAACGTCTATGATACATTAGGTTCAGATCAAATACTTTAATGTTTTCTGTTCTCAAGAAAAACTGTGTCTCACTAGGTAAAGGGATACTTATTTTATTAGGCATTCCTAGAAGCTGAAGGCAGACATTTTGCAATCAATTTCTCAGAAATGTGCAATAATTCAGAAAGTTACTTAAAACATGAGTCTAATTACCAGCTTTTCCTTTCACACATAGTTGTGCTGAGAAGCTGGTTAAATATTCCTCATACATATTTCCTAATAATAAGTTCCTTTTATTTTAATCAGTCAATATGTAATTCTATGGGGTCAATGTGAGAGTAATTGTTAAAAAATAAAAAGAGTAATTATGATTAATTTGGGTTTCTCATCAATGTATTCCTCCTATTACTTGAGCAAACACAATATCAAATGGAGAATCCGCAAATCCATATCTCTTGAAACACCAGAGGAATGCATGTTCCTGGTTTTCTGTGCTACAGCCAGTCATGGACAGATATAATGGAGATTGCGCTCATTTTCTTTGCAGGGGTTAAATATAAGCAACAGTGCAATGATAAAATGCTCTAACATATTAGATCATTTTCTTTTTGTATGTCCCTTTAATTCAGTTTAACAAGTCGTTTCAAAATCAGAGCCATTAAGAAAAATAGGTTGACTTTGACTTTGGATCTCTTTAAATTGCTACTTTTAGAGGCCTATTTATCAAATGTCTGTCAGACCTTATTGGACAGTGCGGATCAGGTCCCACAGACATCGCTGAATGCGGAGGGCAATACTCTCTCCGTATTCAGCATTGCACCAGCAGCTCTTGTGAGCTGCTGGTGCAATGCCGCCCCCTGCAGACTCGCGGCCAATCGGCTGCCAGCAGGGGGTTGTCAATCAACCTGATCGTACTCAATCGGGTTGAATCATGGCGATCTCTGTCCGCCTCATCAGAGCAGACGGACAGGGTTATGGAGCAGCGGCCCTCAAGCTCCATTCGGAGCTTGATAAATGGGGCTCTTAGTGTTGAACACACCCATTACAGGCAATTACCTAGCATAACTAATGTGTTTATTAACATAATGGAAATTTAACAAACTATTTCAAAGGAAATATAGTTTCAATGGGGAGTCGGAGCAAGAGGTACTACCTGCTGTATCCTGCCCTTCCCATTAGCTTGACCCTAACTCCAACAGGCTCTGGACAAAAATAATGGGCCCTGACACCCCCCGCTAGAAGGACTTAAAGGGACAGTCTACACAAAATATTCTTTAAAAAGATACATAACACCTTTTACTACCCATTCTCCAGCTTTGCACAACCAACATTGTTATATTAATATACTTTATAAAATTTAAATCTCTACATTTCTGCCTGTTTTCTTAGGCACTACAAACAGCCTCTTATCACATGCTTTTTTATTAGCTTTTCACAACAAGACACTTCCTTAATCATGTGGGCCATATAGATAACATTGTGCTCACTCCCATAAAGTTGTGTAGGATACAGCACTAATTGGCTAAATGCAAGTCAGTAGATAATAAATAAACAGCACTGAGATTTTTAAACAATAAAAATCTAAATATAGATCACAGATCTTGATAAAGCCCTAAACAGAGGGTGAAACGCGTAGAAGCTGTAAGCCTTAAATAATCAAATTCACTGAACATTATATTAAGCACCCAGAGGATCCGTGTCTTTTTACTGTATAGGTATGAATGATATCTGCGTACATTCTTCTATCCAGCCGACGCGGAGCCATCCTCTTCAAATGACGTCCTAACGAAGAATGAAGGTTCCTTTAAGGGATGTCATCCAAGATGGCGTCCCTTGAATTCCAATTGGCTGATAGGATTCTATCAGCCAATCGGAATTAAGGTAGGAAAAATCCTATTGGCTGATTGAGCTCACATTCTATTGGCTGATTGCTCTGCGTTGGATATATAGAAGATGGCTCCGTTCCGGAAGGATGAAGATAAAAGATGCAGCCTGGATGAAGCCTTCTGCCGTCTGGAGGACCTCTTCTGCCCCGATCGGATGAAGACTTCTGCCGTATGGAGGACCACTTGTGCCCTGCTGGGTGAAGACGGCTCAAGGTAGGGAGATCTTCAGGGGGTTAGAGTTAGGTTTTATTAAGGGGGGATTGGGTGGGTTTTAGAGTAGGGTTATGTGGGTGGTGGGTTTTAATGTTGGGGGGTATTGTATTTTTCTTTTTCAGGTAAAAGAGCTGATTACTTTGGGGCAATGCCCCGCAAAAGGCCCTTTTAAGGGCTATTTGTAATTTAGTATATGGTAGGGAAATTTTATTATTTTGGGGGGCTTTTTATTTTATTAGGGGGATTAGATTATGTGTAATTAGTTTAAAATTCTTGTAATTTTTTTTCCTGTAATTTAGTGTGGTTTTTTTTTCATAATTTAGTTTATTGAATTCAATTGTAATTAATTGTAGGTAGTTTAGGTAATTTATTTAATGATAGTGTAGTGTTAGGTGTAATTGTAACTTAGGTTAGGATTTATTTTCCAGGTAATTTTGTACTTTTTTTAGCTAGGTAGTTATTAAATAGTTAATAACTATTTAATAACTATTGTACCTAGTTAAAATAAATACAAAGTTGCCTGTAAAATAAATATAAATCGTAAGATAGCTACAATGTAACTATTAGTTATATTGTAGCTAGCTTAGGGTTTATTTTATCGGTAAGTATTTAGTTTTAAATATAATTAATTTATTTAATTATGTTAAATTAATTTAGTTTCATTTAAATTATATTTAAGTTTAGGGGGGTTAGATTTAGGGTTAGACTTAGGTTTAGGGGTTAATAATTGTAGGTAGCGGCGACGTTGGGGGCGGCAGATTAGGGGTTAGTAACTATAATGTAGGTGGTGGCGATGTTGGGGGCAGTATATTAGGGGTTCATAGGGATAATGTAGGTGGCGGCGGTGTCCGGAGCATCAGATTAGGGGTTAATAATATAATGTAGGTGTCAGCGATAGCGGGGGCGGCAGATTAGGGGTTAATAAGTGTAAGATTAGGGGTGTTTAGACTCGAGGTTCATGTTAGGGTGTTAGGTGCAGACATATTTTTAATTTTCCCACAGGAAAAAATGGGGCTCCGTTAGAAGCTTTTTTGCAGGTGTTAGGTTTTTTTCCAGCCAGCTCAGCCCCATTGTTTCCTATGGGGCAATCGTGCACATGCACGTTTAGCCAGCTTACCACTACAGTAAGCAACGCTGGTATTAAGGTGAGATGTGGAGCTAAATTCTGCTCTATGATCACCTTTTTGCGGCTAACGCCATGTTTAAAAAAACCTGTAATACCAGCGTTGGCTTAAGGTAGCATTAGAAAAAAAAGCCTCGTTAGCCCTGCACCCCTGTTAACGCCAAACTCGTAATCTCAACGTTTGATAATAGAAATACATTATAAATTTGTTTAAAATTGCATGTTGGGAGGGGGCGGAGCCAACTACCGCATAGAATAGACGCTTTCTTATAGAGCTCCTGGTTCCTTCCTAACAAAAGTGCACTTTAATCTAACTTCTGTGATATCTAATTCGACAGAAGGTTTAGTAAGGTTACTTCTATCATCAAGCCTTCGCAGAATATACCCGGGGTGCACACAAGACTCTGCATTTAACTAGCCCGGTCCTATTTGGACTGGGCCTCGCAACCGTCTCGGAGTTCTGCACCTGACCTCAGCATACAGCACATTTGGCTACTCATCGCTCCTGCTTTAACACTGCACCGCATCTAACTCCAGAGGGTCGGGGATCCGCTCCGGAGCTCAGCTGTACATAGCGCGGCAGGAGACTGAGCTGCTTTCGAGACGTCGCCATTGAAGTTTCCTCCGGACCAAGGCTGTGGCGCAACCAGTAAGTTAAAACCGGGTGGCTACCGGTCATTGTCCGGATTATACTAAACTGACTGGGGATAATTGCGATAGCGCAAGACACTGGTACTACACAAGCCGCACACTCTACTAACCTCTCGGCCTGTAGTTTTCAGACTTTGGCGCGAAAACGCCATTTTCATTTCACCTAAAAGTTTAGTGCTGCAGGCCCATTCACAGCACGTTCCCCTCACGTTCCCCTCATCAGCAGTAAATACCTTCACACCGATCTCTAACTTATAACAGAGGAGCTTCTCAAGAGGTCCTGTGAACTTTTCACATACTTCATAGCTGTCACACAGCTTCTTTCTTTCACTCTGTTTGACGGCTGGCCACACAGTTCAATACTGCTTTACTCCCTGAGCACACATTACCAAATAGTCTTGCCAATAATTCAACTTGCTTTAATCCCTCAGCACATTGCCAGTGTCATTTATAAGGATAAAGAAGCTTGCACCAACTAACCAATTTGGCATAGACTTTAAATAAGAGAAACTGCTATAATCCATTTAAGTGCTTTCTGCTTTCCACTTCCAGCTAGTTAGTGCTGCTAGCCACGTGTGGGCTCTAATAAATGTTGACTTATTCATGCTACTAACATCCCTTTGGTACCATCAATGACCTAAGTCACCCACAGCGCCAATAAGAAGAAAAGGGGAAAAAAAGAGAAAAAAATACCTTTATTGGGATCTACTTTCTAAAGTGTGGCCTGGGTGTTTTATATATAACTCCCAGGCTCCCTGCAACCCACATGACACTATAGAATAAACCGTTGTCAGCCCAATCCCATAGCACGCAGTGTGGGAAAGGAGAGGGGAAAAGGAAGGAAAAAGAAAAAGACAGTTTTGAAGCTCATATTTGCAGAGGCACTTTTCTTTTGATCCAGAGGGCCACAGTTACCTACACCGCAGATTTACCCCGACTTACTCACATTGTGAACGTCAGTCAAAGGAGCAGTGGTTTATCTATCTTGTTATATATTGTTTTCTTTCACGGACTGTATCCCTAGTTGAAAGATGGAGTAAGCCCTCCCGGGCCTTTAATGCCTGCCTCCCACTCAGTGTTAACTGACCAATGATAACACCCTGATTTGTTTAAGCAACTGGGGAATTAAGTCTATCTACTTCTCCCACTGGTCTCATTCCATCTTTGCTGGTTGACCTCTCGCAATGTCGCAATCCACGAGGAAAAAGAACAAACAGACCTTCCCACTAAAAAAGACGGTCATAGACCACTTTGGACCCACCTGCACAACTCCTTTAGCAGAGGCCGAAGCTCCTGATTCGCCAGGATCTGACACTTCTGAGTTAACTACGGCCGCCATGCAGAACATTCAACAATTCCCAGCTGAGGAAGTTACTCCTTCATTCATCATGGAGTCCTTAAAGCACCTATTAGATCAACATCATGCCTCATTCACGGCTAAAATTGCAGCATCTACAGCGGAGCTTAAAAAAGAAATATCTTCCACTAATGAACGTATTGACTCCCTAGAGAGGAGACAAGAGGACCTCTCCACAGAACAATCCAACCTTCTCAGTCTTGCCCAGCGTCTATCTGACCATTTTGATATCGTTGAAGACAAAATAGCAGATCTAGAGGACAGATCTCGGCGCAACAACCTTAGGATCCGAGGTGTGCCCGAGGCTGTCTCTACAGCTGACCTTCAACCATTTCTTCAAGATCTGTTCCACACTCTAGCTCCTCCGACGACAAAGTCAGAAGATCAAGTTGACAGAGCCCACAGGTCCCTTAAACCTAAGGGCCTATTAGATGACCAGCCCAGAGACGTCATAGTGCGCCTCCATTACTTTACCTACAAAGAGCGTCTCCAAAGAGCGCATTTTCAAAAACCTGCACTACCAGATAGATTTAAAAATCTACAAATCTTCCCTGACCTGTCCACAAGGTCTCTGCGAAAGAGGAAAACCTTCGCTGAAATTACTTACATGCTCAGAAAAAATAATGTCAGGTACAGATGGGGATACCCTATGAAGCTCTTGATCTTTAAGGATAATCAGATGTTCACAATTCTTCAGCCAGCCAAAGGATATGAACTTCTTCAAAGATGGAATTTATTCCCCCTTGCCAAAGAGAAACCGAAGCCTTAACACAGCCAACTCCAAGCTTCTGCCGAGGAATGGCCAGCAACATCTTCCCCTTCTCACCGTCAGCCCTCTCAACAACCGCCCAGACCCGCTTACTCAAATTGGTCGACATAGCCCAACTCCTCACAGTCAACCATCTGACAGACGTGAATGGGGTGCTCTACCTCCAAGGCACAGATCAAGTTCACCACCCTGAAGGGTTCCTGTAGTTTCTAATTTTGGACTTCTTGGCCCTGGCCAGTTAACCACTACCTGTTTGTTGACTGTTGCGAACTCTGCCCATTTGACCCTGCTTGCTGGTAGATAAGTATTTGTCATATTGTGCCTATTACCTATTGAATGTTTGCATTATGTTATTTACTTCCTGAGGTTTTAAAATTTACACTATAATTTAGTCTTTTTTTCTACCTCTGCATTACTGTTATACCTAAGTTGCATGCCAACTCATGCCCTTTTGCCACTAACCTTTCAGACTAACTTTAATGCCAAGAATTATTCCCAATAAGACCTAGCTTACGTGCTAACATATAGATGTAATCTTGGCATCAGCTACCCACTAGGAGTTAACAACTTCGTTTAATCTCCTCTTCTTCTAAGCGAAACTTATACCATCCCCCATTTTACCTCTAGTTATCCTTGTTGATTATGGGATAAAATGTATATGCATCCTGGCCTATGTTTACCAGTCTAAGTGCTAAGTCCTTTTCCATATGACATACTAGATCACTTGTACACTATACCAGATGTATTGCCCGCAGGTAATCTCAAACCTCTGAAGTATACCCAACTACATGCTGTAGTGGACGTAGACGTCCGTTCACTGGCACAATAGGTGCGGTCTACTCTGGTAGGGTCCATCCCAATGGAACTTGGCATTACAATATTATCCTATTCCTCATTAAGTAGGCATTTCTCTTTTCTCATCATCAAGGTTAAGGCAACTAATTGGCATACTTACCCCCATACAGTGACCCGTCTAGATGGACACTATTAATCTTCAGTAAGCATTATCCTTTGTAGGGTTCAGACAGGGTTCGCAAGGTTTAGAAGTCTAATGTTATGTTGTTGATTGTTGAAACTTACGTTTGCACTGTTACATTTATGTTTAGCATTTGTATAGGACATAAATTGTCTTCCTATGTCTGTTTTTTTTTTCTCCACTCCATTAGATCCCCCTCACCAGAGGCTGCCGACTGTGTTCCCTACCTGCTTTACTTCCCCACCCAATTTTTGACACACTGATAATGTTCCAAATCCTTAGACCTCCATAGCACAAGGCAGGCGATATGGCCACTTTGATCTATACCTCACTCTCCTCACTAACAACAATTCCCTCCCCTTATTGCCTTTTCTTCTGTTTGAAACTCCAACTAATACAGCTCATCCTCCGTGATATTCCAACTAGCACAGCCCATTTTCGTTTTCTCTTTTTTCCCCACCTCCTTCCTCCACTTTCACTTCTACTCCCTCCCTTTCCTCCTCATTTCTCTTCTCCTTTTCCCTCCCCTGTTTTTTTTTTTTTTTCTTCTTCTTTCTTCTCCTTCCAATACCTCTCCCCATCCCTTTACTTTCATAGCACTCCCCCTAGTAGGGGATCTACCTGAATGTTTTTTCTTGCTTATGCCGCAATCAATAGTTTACGAGAATATCCAATGCACTACAGTTCCTATATTTCTCTCTCTCCTTGGAAGTAACCCCTCCCCCTTGTTACCTTCTCCCTGTTATTCTTCTACTCCCATGCGACAATTTTATTAACTACCACAGTACATCTTCTATATCTCTATTCCCCCTCACCCTAACCCTTTCCCTACCCTTTAATTTGTAAAATACCCCCCCTGAAGGGGGTTTATCTGAGCGGTCTTTCTCGTTTATACCGCAACCTATAGAATATAAGTATCATAACTGTTATTAAGTCTGTTTGGTTTGTGTTTTTCTACTGCTCTGTATACCAGGTGACCTACATTACAACTGCACAGTATCTCATTCCCTATTTACCCCCTCTCTCCAACCCCTTCCTCCCATTCCTCCTCCCCAATCCCCCCTCCCCCCTATTTGCTCTTTTCCCCCTACCCCCCCCCCCTTTTTTGCCCTTTTTTTTTTTTTTTCCTCTCTCTTTCTCTCCCTCTTTCCTCCTGTACCAACTAGTATTACAAGATGTTCTTTACATGTACCTCCCAAAATGTACGGGGTCTCAATTTCCCAAACAAAAGAAGTAGACTGTTAAACTATCTTTATCATACCAAGTCTAAAGTGGCTTTTTTACAAGAAACCCATTGGGTTCAAGGAACACCTATACCTTTACACTGTAAACACTTCCCAATAGTCGAAACAGCCTCTTTCAACTCCAAGTCACGAGGCGTGGCAAACATGATTCACAAGTCGGTGCTATATGAGAAAATTAGTTCTCATGTGGACCATCAAGGCAGGTATCTTATTTTAAACTGTAAACTGGATAACATTCCATACACCTTGGCTTGTTATTACGCCCCCAACTCGGGTCAAACTAAAATGCTCAGGAAATTTCTAAGACTTTTAGCCTCCAAAAGGTCCCAAAACCTCCTTCTCGCAGGTGACTTCAACATGATTACTGACACCACATTAGATAGACGCTCTCCTAAATCTAAACCATGCGACCCCCAAACCTCACGATCTGCTAGACAATTTAACAGCCTTCTTGCACAATATAACTTGTTCGACATATGGCGGTCCCATCATCCCACCTCTAGAGATTACTCCTACTATTCCACGGTACACAATACGTATACCAGAATCGACCAAGTTTATTGCGAGCCCAGGCTTCTTGACCTTGTTCAGCGGGTTTCTATGCCAGGTTGCTCCTGGTCTGACCATTCCCCTGTTCAGTTTTCCTTAAAAGCCCCAATTTGCATGTCCTTTAGATCCTCCTGGAGACTTCCGGAGCACTTACTTTCTACTCCAGAACAAATTCTATACCTCCAACGAAACATCAGGGAGTTTCTCCAGATGAATGATAATGGTTCGGTGAGTGATTTCTGTCTGTGGAACACGCTCAAGGCTTTCACTAGAGGATTGTTCTTTAAACTGAAAGCAGACCATAACAAGCAGCTAGGGGAATCTCTGTCCCAATTACACTCAAATCTCCGCTCACTAACAGCCTCTCACATGGTTTCCTTAGATCCAAAGACCCTCCTACAGATAGAGGACATCAAACTGAAAATAGAGGCCATAGAACTTAAGCGCTATCAGACACAGATCCACCGGTTTCAACAAACTTTCTACGCCAAGGGAAACAAAGCTGACCGACTCTTAGCTAATAAGCTTAGGCAACGCACTGCAGAAGCTCGTATTCCCTACTTAGTCACACCACAGGGCATTGTTCGCCTCCCAATGGATATTGGAAGCGCTTTTGCGCAGTATTATTCCTCTTTATATAACTTACAAAATTCTGCAGAAACTCCTGCCCCGTCTCCTCAACATATTCAGGATTTTCTGAAATCCTTATCCCTACCAGTTCTATCTGAATCTCAAAAAAAGATGCTGGATTCTCCATTTACTATTGAAGAAGTGGCTTCGACGATTAAATTGTTGAAGCCTAATAAATCACCAGGCCCAGATGGATACAGTGCCCTTTTCTATAAAACCTTTTCCACACAACTTTCCCCCTTACTCACCAGAATATGCTCGCTCGCTAGGCGAACTAGCTCTCTCCCTCCAGAAATGCTTGAAGCAGTCATAGTGGCGATTCCAAAGCCGGGAAAGGCCCCAGATAGGTGTGAGAATTTTCGCCCTATCTCATTAATTAATACCGATGTCAAAATCCTAGCTAAGGTTATGGCTATTAGACTTAATAAAGTTCTTACGACACTTATCAACGGAGACCAGGTTGGCTTCACCCCGGGCAGGGAGGGACCAGACAATACTCGCAGATTGCTCAATATTTTCTTTGAGACCAAACAGAGACTTATCCCCTGCACAGCGCTGGCACTAGATGCCGAGAAAGCCTTTGACAGGGTGAATTGGTCATACCTGTTTGAGGTCCTCGGCTGTTTCGGTTTCCCCTCTAGCTTCATCTCTTGTGTTAGGTCACTGTACTTGGCCCCCTCGGCATCAGTTAAAGGCTTAGGTTTTCGCTCTTTGGTGTTTAGAATAACCAATGGGACCCGACAAGGATGTCCTCTGTCTCCGCTCATATTCGCTTTGATCATGGAGCCGCTCGTGGAGGCCATCAGGAGCAACCCGGAGATTGGTGGTGTTGAGATTGAGGGAACTATACATAAAACTGCACTCTTTGCAGATGATCTAACCATTTTTCTCAGCGATCCTGTTCGGTCTCTCCCTGCCCTTTTTGGACTACTAGACCATTTTGGTCGACTCACCCATTATAAGTTGAACCTTAACAAAACTGACGCTTATGCTGTTAATCTGGAAGATAAAGTATTTGACTCTTTAAAAGCGTCATACCCATTCAACTGGTCCAAGCAGAAAATTAAGCATCTAGGAGTCTATCTCTCCTCTAACATATCTACCATTATCGAATCTAACTTTTATCCATTGTTGCAACAATTTCAGAATAGCGCTAATACATGGAGCGTACCTTGTATTTCATGGTTGGGCCGGGTAGCGGCATTCAAGATGGTATTATTACCTAAGCTGACCTATCTTTTCCGTTCACTCCCTATTCCAATACCTAAATCCCTCCTTGGTAAATTCCAACAGATATGCAATAAGTTTATTTGGAGAAATAAACACCCCAGAGTAGCTACTCGCATTATGCAACAGCCGATTTGTAGCGGTGGCGCTGGCGCCCCCAATATTGCTACTTACCACGAGGCTTCACGTTTAGCGCACATCCTCGCTTGGAACGTCACCTCCACCACTTGTGGTTGGCGAACACTGGAACAAGCTACCCTGCCTAAGTCCTTATCACTTCCAGATCTCATCTGGCTCCCCAAGCATGTCAGATCTATGTATAATATACACAACACCATCATTACACATTCTCTACGTTTTTGGGATAGGTTACGCTCGTTAAAGCAAATTGCTCCACATCCCTCTCCCATACATTCCCTATCGGGACTCCTCCTTGCCCTTAGAGACTCACATCCACAACTCTGGCAAGAGTGTGGCATTACTTGCGTAGCTGACTTGTTCCCTAATGGTAGATTTATAGCTACTTCCCATTTTATCTCGGCTTATCACCCACCTTCCCTCTTACGCTTTGAATTCTGGAGGCTCCGTAGTCTTTTGAAGTCTTGGGGATTTCTTGCCAGCCCCCTCCGACAGGCTACTGAATGGGAAAAGAGATGGCTATGTAAAGTCAAAATTCCAGGGGCGCTCTCGATTTCTTATATGGACATGCTGAACTCCCCTACATATCTCAAGTCAGCCCATATTTTAGCCTGGGAAAGAGACTTAAAATTCCATGCTGACCAAGCAGAATGGGCAAAAGCTGCCACTCGAACCAAACAAGCGCTTCATTGCGTGACCCTCTTAGAGCTCTACATCAAAATTTGCACCCAATGGCATCTAACTCCACTTAGGCTATTTAAAATTTCCCACTCCAACTCCCCGCTGTGCTGGAGGGAGTGTGGGATGGTGGGATCGCCAGCCCACATTTGGTGGGAATGCCCGACATTACAACCTTTCTGGGCCACAATCCTAAACAAGTGCTTAGCTCTTGACCCTTTGATTGGCAAATCCCCTCAAACCTTGTTATTCCATATTGATATTAAGTCCCATTCCATCTCCACCATTTTCCTGAGCATATACTTACTCTCTGCGGCGAAGCTAGCAGTTGCTAGACTCTGGAAACAGAAAACAGCCCCGAAATGGGTGGATGTAATCAAGATCATGTCCTACTTTGAGCAAATGGAATGCCCAATATTCACTCAACAGAATAAAGTAGCCCTGCACTTTCAGATTTGGGACTCCTGGAGACACCTATTAAATCCTCCAAGAAATCCCTAGGTTAGAACCCAACTTTACAAATGTCCAGAATAATCAATGTCTGTCTCAAACATAACTAATTATTAGTTGACCCTAGGTTACCACTCTAGAAGCCTCATTGTATATGAGGCTTCCCTCCCCCCCTCCCTTTCCTTTTTTTTTTTTTTTTTCCCCTCTCTTTCCTCTTCTCCCCTTTTTTCCCCTACTCTTTTCCTTTCCCGTCCCACCCTTTCCCTTCATCTCCTTCCCTCCCCTTCTCACTCCTGGTCACCCCTGGTTTAGATCATCAAGAGTATCAATCAATCATCGCTGTACATCAAACATGCTATTGGTTTTGTTATTTGATTTTTCTTTTCCTTAGCCATATGACACCCTACAAAATCATTGAAAATGTTGAGGCCGTCTGTTGTTTACTATTTTTAAGCTATATACTTTCACGTATGGTTTATATCATTATGTTATGTACCATGATTTTGTGTATTGTCAATTTCTCATTGAATGTTCGATCATTATCTTGTTACTTTTAAACTTTCGACCTCAATAAAATATTACGTTAAAAAAAAAAAATTGCATGTTGACCAAAATACAAGTGGCGGAGCTGGGGGGCCCTGAAATCTGGCTGAGTCAGGGGCCCCAAAATTTCTAGTGGCACTGCTGCCTATATGCATTACAAGGGACTTGTTGAATATCTTTGGACGGCACACTATATCCAGGTCTACAATCGGAAACACAATGTTGCTATTCTAAAATTATACATTGTAACTAAGTGAGATTGTAAACAGAATGTCTTTATTTGGAGTGATTATATCAGCTCTGATGCTATGAACTGTAAATCTGATTTTGTTGGACATTTCATGTATTATACTGTCTGGCTATGGTATCATGTTCTTATGTATTAACCTTGATTGAGTAATTAATTTGTAGTAAATAACCTGATGCTGGATAAGTTTTTTTGTTTATATCTATTTCATTACCACTACCATGCACTGTTGGCAGTGGATTTTTATGTTAAAACACTGCTTTCAAATGGTACAGCTTTATGTATAGGGGTGCTGATATAACTACACACACACACACATATATATATATATATATATATATATATATATATATACTGTATATATATACATATTGGAGCCCTTTGCAGTCCTAAATACCTAAAAACATGAAAAGCATATTTATTCAATATTAAAGGGACAGTCTAGGCCAAAATAAACTTTCATGATTCAGATAGAGCATGTAATTTTAAACAACTTTCCAATTTACTTTTATCACCAATTTTGCTTTGTTCTCTTGGTATTCTTAGTTGAAAGCTTAACCTAGGAGGTTCATATGCTAATTTCTTAGACCTTGAAGCCCACCTCTTTCAGATTGCATTTTAACAGTTTTTCACCACTAGAGGGTGTTAGTTCACGTATTTCATATAGATAACACTGTGCTCGTGCACGAGAAGTTATCTGGGAGCAGGCACTGATTGGCTAGACTGCAAGTCTATCAAAAGAACTGAAAAAGGGGCAGTTTGCAGAGGCTTAGATACAAGATAATCCCAGAGGTTAAAAGTATATTATTATAACTGTGTTGGTTATGCAAAACTGGGAAATGGGTAATAAAGGGATTATCTATCTTTTAAAACAATAAAAATTCTGGTGTAGACTGTCCCTTTAATGGGACACTGAAGTCAAAATTAAACTTTTATTAATCAGATGGAGCATGCAATTTTAAACAACTATCTACTTCCATTAACAAAATGTGCACATTATTTTTATACTTTTTGAGTCACCAGCTCCTACTGAGCATGTGCAAGAATTCACAGAATATACGTTATCGTATATGCATTTGTGATTGGATGATGGATGTCACATGATACAAGGGGAGTGTAAATTTGTCTGAAAACATTCTACTACTCATTTGAAGTTCAGGATAAGTGCTAGTGAATTGTTGTTTTTTTTTATCATGTATGTGTGGATTATGTAAAATTACTGTATTTACTGGTCCTTTAATATTTTATAATGTTTTTAACTAGATATGTACTGTAAATATTTAATATTCCATTATTCTTCACATAATGGAATATGTTCTAAGTAATTTAAAATAGTTTTTCCAATATATATATCTGCACATATCTATGCCTATATATAATCATATATACAGGTATAGATATATATCTTACCAAAACATTGTATATATATATATATATATATATATATATATATATATATATGTATGTATGTATGTATGTATAGAGAGTGAAATGTTTATTCAAGAATAAATAGAACATATTCTTCTATGTTAAGAACATTGGAAAATTAAATTCTTAACTCATGTCGGCTTAGTTCACTTAAATAAACACGTTCAGGTTAGCATGCAAATAAACACGTTCAGGTTAGCTATGGGAGAATACGTTAACAAAGCAGTGATAACAGAAGTCCAACTTTTAACGCGTGTGAGGTTTTCGCTCTCAATCAAACTCAACACATGCAAAATGTTTGCGTTAAGCAAAGTTAACGCGCAAGTAGGAGCACTTAATAGCGCTCAACTCGTAATCTAGCCCTAATAAAGATCAGAGTGAACTTTTAATGAAATATAGTCCATGTCAAGCAAGACAACTAGCACTTCATTCAGAACAACTTGCTTTGACAATTAATTTGGTAGAAATTGCCTTACCTGAAGGCACTTTGAGTATCCCACTATGATTACAGCACATCATGTTATCTCCTTTTTCACCACTGGTTCTCTTACCTGAGGGATCAGGTGTGTAACTAAATGGGTCTCATAGATTTCAACTGAAATTAGGCTTGAACCTCTAGGGGACCATCTGGATCTGCAATCAGTAATGGAGTGGCAACAGAGGTGAGCCGGAGGGTCCAAGGCTCAACTTGCACCGTGTCTTACTGCTTTGTGTACCCCCTGCAAAACAGGGTTCACAAAGAAAGGAAAGTTTTGGATTTTATTTTACAAATATTTTGGCAGAATTTCCAAAATGGCCACCACATTGTTGTTGAACAGGAAATCCTCTAGTGCAGGCTAACCAAGTGGGAGGAAGGGGCCTTTGTCCAGGGGCCTATTGAGGTTTAGTCTTTCTCCAAATTGCATTAAAAAAATCGCAGTAATCATGTTTTCACCTTATTTCACACAATGAGGAATTCATGTATTTATTATAATTTAATTTTCAACATTATAAAAAATGTGGCTTATGCAAAAAAGAATGTAATTTTGCTTTTGTTTTATGGAGACCACCCAAACAGATTATTTCTATTTTATTTTTGATTATTACTCTTAGTTGTTAATACACGGACACTCAGGGAATACAACATTAAATAATACAATGAGTGACTTTATTACAGAAATTTGATGTAGAATCTGTTCCACCCACACATTCACAGGTCAAAATAAAATCCTGTTCTGGGGCATGAGACGAAATTTTGTGCAAATTAATTCCAGATATTTATTGAAATTCTTAATAAACCATCAATTGATTTGTTCTTTTTGATTTCACAAAAATCTCAGTGCTGATAAACAAGTTGGTAATGTTGCGATGCTTATTGTAATATTAAACTGATTTTCTTTTTAACAGTTGAAATTGGATTTACACAGAAAACAACCAATACAAAAAAATGTATAGTACTTTGTATTGCACTTTAAATTCATTTTAGTTACTTAGTTGTGCACACAGAATCAGCTTTAATTAGACTGCTAAGGGTTGAGCATGAGAACTCATTTTGCAATCTAAACTTCTACGTATGATTGCACATACATATGGATTTTTTTTCCTATTGCGCACAATCTTCGATAGAAGTTATCTTTTAACACGGGCGGGTTATTACAAGTTAAAAGTAAAAAAGCTTGTGAGTGAGCGAAGACTGATGTGCGCGAGTCAAAAAAAATTACATCAACATTATGACTTCAATGTAAGTTTAATTAACGAAAAATGTACCCGAGTGATACAGCTAAACATAATTGATCACTTTGATAATCAGTATCTTGAAATCAATAATCAATCAGTCAATAATTATGAAAAATCAAGGAAGTGAATTATTAGGTGCAAAATTTTAATTTAGAGAAGCTATTAACTACTCATGATATATATAACTATGTAGAGGAAACATAAAGGGCCAGCTTACAAGTGCAGCAGTATTTAATGCTCCAGCTCGAGAGTTAACTCTGCTAGAAGTACGTTTTTTTGCACATCGGGTTGCGCTCATATTACAAGTTTAAAGTAAACTGTTTTCACTTGCGCGCTAACCCGATGATCGTAAAAAGCCAAACTTACAATATCATGATAACCTATTCCCCCATAGAAGTCAATAAAGCAAAAAAAGTGGAAAAAACACACTACTTGAACATAAACACGATTGCATATTCTCAAGTGCGCTAACATGACATGAAAATATAAATATATTTCACATTCCAATGTTCTTCACATAGAAAAATATGTTATATTTATTCATATATATATATATATATATATATATATATATATATATATATATATGATGGTATTTTTCTAAAATAAACATTTATACCTATATATATATATATATATGAATATTGCATAAATATGTTTGCCATGTTTTCATCTACTTAACTGCAAAGGGCTCCAATGCACTTATATATATGTCTATAAGTGTGTACATATGTATTTATGTGTCTATGTGTATATATGTCTGTAAATACACATATACACAAATAAATACATAAATACATATGTTCACACATATAAACATACCACATACATATCCATCTTTAGACCTGTATATATCTCTATGTTAAAGCACTTTGCCTGTTTTGTTTTGTTTTTGTAACATCTGAGACCTCGTATCTTTGAACCCCTATAACTTTTTTATGCAATAATTTATTTTAATAATTATTATTAGTTGGTGTTATTATGAGTATAACTGTAAGGCAAATCTATTCTAAAGACTTTTGAAGCAGACTGTCATCAAATGTGCAGCAAACTTTTGAAGCTTGGCAAGCCTAGCAAGAGTTTAGCAATTCATTTGAAATTTTTAAAGAAAAAAATACATGCTATACACACTTGCAGCAAACTTGCAGAAAATTTATAAAGCAAGTCTATTCTGGAAACTTTCAATGCAGACTTGATACAAATGTGCAGCAAACGTTTGAAGCTTGGCAAGCCTAGCAAGAGTTTAGCAATTCATTTGAAATTTTTAAAGAAAAAAAATACATGCTATACACACTTGCAGCAAACTTGCAGAAAATGTTTAAAGCAAGTCTAATCCGGAGACTCTCAATGCAGACTTGCTACAAATGTGCAGCAAACTTTTGAAGCTTGGCAAGTCTAGCAAGACATTAGCAACTCATTTTCAAACTTGCAGCAAAAATACATGCTATTTGGGAAGACGCAGTTCACATAATATTGAGCAAACAATTCCCTTTTTACGTACAGAATGTTTATACAGCATGCCTCTCGGCCTCAAAATCATATAGCCAGGCCTGAACTGGGAATAAAAAGCAGCCCTGGAAAATGTGACCAGCCCTATTTTCCGTTGACTCCATAGAATGCACACACCCCATTTTTCTCAAGGGGATTATTACTGGTATACTCCTCCCATTATTTTTTTTAGAATGAATTATATTAGTTTGTAAAATGCCACATTTTTTTTATATAGGCTCCTTACAACACAATTTCATCCATTACTTCCTTTTCACAGTGTGAAAATGATAATCCATAGTGTGATCTGGAGACTTGACAAGATACTAGAAACCATGCAAACGAGAGCTACTAAAATTGTACAAGGTCTAGGAAATTAAACTTACAAGGAAATACTTTGACCTTAGTATGTATAGCACAGAGTAGAAAAGAAGAGAATTGATACAGCTGCATCACTTCAGCAGCATCACTCCCTTAAATTGTAGCTGGCCAGACCCAGGTACTGTGGCCCACCGAGAAATATCCTAGTTGGATACAACAAAAACAGATTTTACATTCATATTTCATATTTTCCTTCTGAAGTTTAATCTTTAGTCATTCTTAGAATAATGTTATGCATATGTTACAAATTTATGTATTCCATTATAGTATTTGTCCTTAGCTTCTCTATCAGGAGTCTTTTTCATTTATTGGCCACCTGTTTTGTAAAGAAGCACTTCCTCCTAAACCTGCTGCTATCCTCCAGAACATGACCCCTTGTTCTGGTGTCACTCTTTTTAAAGAAACCAGAAGAAGTGGCAGCAAACATTTTATTGCAGGTCACCTGAAACGTTGCTGCTACATTTGTCTGTGCTGTGACCTGCAATAAAAAGTTTGCTGCCACTTCTTCTGGTGTATTGGATTGTGATTTTGGGGCTCTGAGTGGTTCCCCTCAGTGGCTGGCATTTTCCTTTGCGTGCTGAACTGACTACTTTGAATTTGACTCTTTTTAAAGAAAAATAAATTCGGTCTCAGCTTTATACAATGTAAATAACACAATAGCAGTGCAACGTGATGTTAAAGAAGTATTAAAACAAAAAGCATTTAGGATATAAAAAAAATAAAAAATACTCTAGGGCACCATCAAGCTTTATTTAGAAAGCTTCATAAATATGAAGCTTTCTATAATATCACCTCTCTTCCTTACTCATCTCTATGCCATATGCCTTACATGTTCTATTTGTTAGACCATTTACTATTTTTTAAGCCCTTTTTTGGACAATTTCCTTCTGGAGATATGGGGCGAGATTACATAATGCACAACTGCTGAAACCCAAGCCACCAATAAGTTCAACTCGCACATCGGGGGAATCACATATACAGCGCCATCAGATGATAAACTGCCTTAAGTCGGATAAAATGGCGATGTTCAGAAATGTGCGGAAATAGACATTTCTGGAGTCGCCAGTGACTTATAGCAGTTTATGATCTGCCGGCGCCTAAGTAAAAAACAAAAAAAAGTTAAATTGCCCGCAAAAGTCTAGCCCCCCCCTCCCAAAAATAAACCTGACACATCAAAACTCCTATATCCGCCATCCCCCCACATCACAACTAATAGTAAAGTGTATTAACCTCTAAACCGCCATCCCTCCACATCACAACTACTAACAAAAGTATTAACCCCTAATCCACCAACCCCCACATCTCAATCTAATACAGTTATTAACCACTAAACCGTCAACACCCCCGCATTGTAATCTACCTAATACAGTTATAAACTCTAAACCTCCAACCCGCCACATCGCAATATATCTAATACAGTTATTAACCACTAAACCGCCAACCCCCCACATCGCAATCTACCTAATACAGTTATTAACCTCTAAACCACCAACCCCCACATTACAATCTACCTAATACAGTTATTAACCTCTAAACCCCCAACCCCCCACATCGCAATATACCTAATACAGTTATTAACCACTAAACCGCCAACCCCCCACAACGCTAACTACCTAATAACACTGATAACCCCTAAACCACAAACCCCCCACAATGCAAAGTATCAATCTAATCCCCCTAACCTAACACCTCCTAACTTAACCCCAAATTAACTACCATTAACGAAAATAAAAAAGACTATCTCCCTAAAAAAATTATAAGCAAAATAAAAAAATCCTAACTTCCTATTAAAATTAAAAAACATAACATTACAGTAAAAATTGCATAAAAAAAATAAAATTAAATATTACCAAAAATTAAAATATCTAAGATTACAAAAATAATAAACCAAATTAACAAAAATAAAAAAATAAACCTAATCTAATACCCCTATAAAAACAAAAAAGCCACTCCAAAATAAAAACACCCCCTAATCTTACACTAAACTACTAATAGCCCTTAAAAGGGCCTTTTGTAGGGCATTGCACTAATGCGATCAGCTCTTTTACTTTTAAAAATTACAAATTACCCCCTAAAAGTAAAAACCTCCACCCACCCAACCCCCCAAAATAAAAAAAACCTAACTCTAAAAATAACCTAAGCTACCCATTTCCCCTAAAGGGGCATTTGTATGGGGATTGCCCTTAAAAGGGCAATCAGTTCTTTTGCTGCCCATTAAAATAAAAAAGCCCTAATCTAAAAAAAAACATCACAAAAAATAAAAAAATAAACTAACTCTAACCCTTAAATAGGTACTCAATAATCCTGATGTCCGGCGGTGATGGTCTTCTTCCAGATAGCTCCATCTTCATCCAGCATGGGGACATGTTCTTTCCTAATGCAGAGCAAAACCGACGCGGAGCAAAGGCGGCGCGGAGCAGGAACAGCGGCCGTGGAGCAGAAATGGTGGCCACGGAGACATCCAACGTGGAGGATCCTCTCCATGCGATTGTCGCAGCACACTGAAGACTGAATGCAAGGTACCCATTTTATATTGGGGTACCTTGCATTCCTATTGGCTGAAATTTTGGAATCAGCCAATAGGCACGTTTCCTGCTGCCAGTACTATACGACTAGAATTCCTTCTGACCTTACTGCTTTGTTTACCAAAATTCAAATCATTTGAAATAATTATTCCCAAGTACAAACCAACATTATTTTTTTATTTTTTGCAAAAAAAAGCACTCATTACACCAAAGCCAATAATATCATTAATAGAGAGTTGCTCACACAGATTAGAAAGAGCTTGTGCTTCCCATTGAGAGGAGGCAGATGCTGATTAATTGCATTTACCCATGAATCTCTATGAGAATGCTTTTATTAACTATTTAAAAATAACTGAACATTGTGAAGCGCTTTTGTCTTCTTCTGTTCTGGCTCTGCATTCCAGTGGACTGACAAGACTGTATCACAAGGGAATTTCCTTCTTTCATTATGGTCCACTGTTCTGGATATTCTGAATAGGAAAAATAATATTAAATAAGCAGCTTTTGTTGCACTCAAGAGTGTTTATTTTACACATTCTGGCCAGATACAGTTACAAAATTAGTAATAATAGATACACAGAAATGAATCCTAGGGCGTACAAAAATATTAAAATGTCCCATTAATAAAACCAGTGCAGCATCTTGCTTGTTGTACACATGAACTGGATATCATTTAAAATGGTGTGTCTGGCATCATAAAAGTCAAGTGGTGCTTATGATTAAATACAAATAGCAAAATTCGAGGGGAGACAGCATTTCCCCCCCTTCCTCCTCCTGCTAGACACCCATGACTCTTTTCTTAATAAAACCTTTAGGGCTCTTATGGTTTTATTATTAAGATGTGCAATTGATTAAAACTTTAGTTACTAAGATCATTTACCTACTTATTTATTACTTACTTGCTATTTTCTGTGAGGAATATTTCACAATACATAGCTCTGTTTTACACACACACATTTATTTATTTATTTATATATATATATATATATATATATATATATATATATATATATATATATAAACAGGGTGGAAAATATCCCTATGGTTTACTAGTCAGGGGTGAAAAGCTACTAGCCCAGAGTATTCCACTAAATGTTAAAGATAGGAGGAAGTCCATTTCTAAGTCCTCAAGGACCACTGGATCACTGGAAATTTCAAATATATATATGTGTGTGTGTGTGTGTGTGTGTATATAAATCTGAATTTTGGTGTTTTAGAAAGGTGAACCCACTTTGTGTCTGAATTAAATAAGATATTTGCATACTTTTGTTTCATGTACACTATGGAAAGTGACCCAAAAAAAGCATCAGCCCAGGGGTTCTTGATATCAAATTGTTTGTTTATTTGGCTACTCCTATTTGCGGTAAAAGAAAATTGAGGTTTGTTTCATGTGCAGTCTGATACCAAAATAGTCTGAATTTTCTCTATACTTTTTAAATGACAAACAGTAGCAGATAAATGTCTTGATTTCAATCTAAGGAATTCTTGTAATATATAAAAAAACTGGATCAGACTTTATTTTTAACTCCTATTGATAACTCCCATGGTATTTGATCTCTGTTTCCCTACAACCTACAATAGTTTAATTAGCACCCTATAATGGCTGTCAATCACCCAAAGCTAAATTAATACACAAAGAAAGACAACTGCACTACAAACATACAACCCCAAAATGGCCAATTCACATTTTTTTTATTTACATCACATCCCTGAGGACTTCACAGCCAATCACAAACAACAACATGACCAGCATGCAACTGCTGCAATTCCTCCATTTTCAGATGAGCATTGATTCACATCAGAGGGTTTTTTATGTTTAATTGATGGTGATGACGTATTCAGTATAATTTGTTATTAGTCACAATTTGATCATCAGCAAAAAGGCCGTTGCCATAGTTGGCAGGTCAATACCCTTTTGTTTTTTCATATCTGAGCATGTGCAGATCGCGGCCAATATTATTTTTTTATCTGATGTGTATTGTCAGTAGATCTGTGGTTGCTGAGCCTTATGCTCAGTTGGATTGTAATCGCCAAAGTCAGTGATGTCCGTGCATCATATGGGGACTTTTCCTACTATTTTTCAATACAAGAATGGTGTTATTGTTTACATTATGATTGTTCAGATGTAAAAAAAAAAAGGGATATCTGGAGCTGATAAACACAATCGACTAGATTGGTATTGATCCAAAGTTGTTTCACCACCTATGACTAATGCATGAGCAGGTTCAAATGGAATCATTTAGATTAAATGCAGTAATAACTACATTAAAGGGTTATATACCATGACAAGTCACCTGCCGCTATAGATCTTGTGGAGGCAATATAAAAATGTAGAAATCTTGCAGGTTGGCTATACTTAAATAATTTAAATATATATAACCATTAGAATCCAAAACGCACAACATTTTTCTTTTTGTCTAAAAAAGCTCATCAATTCTTCCTTTATTTTAGTAGTGGGATTGCAAGAAAATGCTTTATATATATATATAGTCATTTCTGACAGTAGTTGTTCACTTTCTGTAATATATAAAAATCTTTGTATACCATCTTTATCACAAGATTGGTGTTATTCTTCAATTCTTTAATTGTCTTCTGTTCATAATAGGTCCTATTAGGTGAACATTTTGGATTTATTCTATTTATATCCCTTTTTACCAATTCTGCAAGATATCATTTGAGGTCTTATGAAATGGGATAGGTAACTATAGTAGGGCAAGACTGTGTATTCTTTAGCTTGCCAGACAGGTAGGATAAACTGAGTTCTTAGCTGTCCTGGTGCATTGTCACATTTTGGGAGATCTGCCCATTGCCTTTGATTAAGATTTCCCTTCTGGGCAAATGTCCTGATTTCAAGAGCAACACCAGGGACTGTCTAACTCTCAGTGACATAATCAACAGTTTATGTAAAAAGTAAATAATTATCTCGTAATGGCCAGAGGACCAAAAAAAAGTTCTGGGTCAAGACTCACCCAAAGTGCTAGGCCTAACACAGAACTTAACTTGAAGGTATCAAGCATTTGGAATTGCATACTTGTATAATAAGAAAAATTAATGTACATACCTAATAATAACTGAATACTAAGATTACGTAACAAATTATAATATGATAATCTTATTTAAAAACGTGTTTATTTGTTATGACCAATGGCACTACACCATATCAATATTAATTAAAGCACAATGGTAATTATATTATCAACATGAGCCTTAAATAAATAATTTATTAAAATAATTGTTGCACTATAACATGGCATAGTTCAATAAGATAACATGACAATGTCATTATCACTATGTGCATAAAATATGTCTTGTTTGAAATCTCTATGGTCCAATGACATCTGATTGTTAAGAAAGATAAAATAATAATGTGATTACAAAAATGTGAACAAAAGTCTTACACCTAGATTTAGAGTTCTGTGGTAGCCGTCAAAAGCAGCGTTAAGGGCTCCTAACGCTGCTTTTGGCCGCCCGCTGGTATTTAGAGTCGTGTAGGTAAAGGTCTAACGCTCACTTTCAAGCCGCAACTTTTCCATACCGCAGATCCCCTTACGCCAATTGCGTATCCTATCTTTTCAATGGGATCTTCCTAACGTCGGTATTTAGAGTCTTGGCTGAAGTGAGCAGTAGACCCTCTACCGACAAGACTCCAGCCGCAAAAAAAAGTCAGTAGTTAAGAGCTTTCTGGGCTAACGCCGGTTTATAAAGCTCTTAACTACTGTGCTCTAAAGTACACTAACACCCATAAACTACCCCTAAACCGAGGCCCCCCCACATCGCCGCCACTATAATAAAAATTTTTAACCCCGAATCTGCCGACCGCACACCGCCGCCACCTACTTTATCCCTATGAACCCCTAATCTGCTGCCCCTAACATCGCTGACACCTACATAATATTTATTAACCCCTAATCTCCCCCCCCAACGTCGCCGCTAACTAACTACACTTATTAACCCCTAACTTGCCGACCGGACCTCGCCGCTACTCTAATAAACGTATTAACCCCTAAACCGCCGCACTCCCGCCTCACAAACACTATAATAAATTGTATTAACCCCTAATCTGCCCTCCCTAACATCGCCGCCACCTAACTTCAAGTATTAACCCCTAATATGCCCACCAGACCTCGCCGCTACTCTAATAAATGTATTAACCCCTAAAGCTAAGTCTAACCCTAACACCCCCTAAATTAAATATAATTTTAATCTAACGAAATAAATTAAATATTTTTAACTAAAGTATTCCTATTTAAAACTAAATACTTACCTGTAAAATAAACCCTAATATAGCTACAATATAACGAATAATTATATTGTAGCTATTTTAGGATTTATATTTATTTTACAGGCAACTTTTTATTTATTTTAACTAGGTACAATAGCTATTAAATAGTTATTTACTATTTAATAGCTACCTAGTTAAAATAATTACAAAATTACCTGTAAAACAAATCCTAACCTAAGTTACAATTAAACCTAACACTACACTATCAATAAATTAATTAAATAAATTACCTACAATTACATACAATTAAATAAACTAAACTAAATTACAAAAAAAAAACCCCACTAAATTACAAAAAATAAAAAAAATTACAAGAATATTAGGCTAATTACACCTACTCTAAGCCCCCAATAAAATAAAAAAGCCCCCCAAAATAATAAAGGTCCCTACCCTACTCTAAATTAAAAAGTAACCAGCTCTTTTACCAGCCCTTAAACGGACTTTTTGCGGGGCATGCCCCAAAGTAATCAGCTCTTTTGCCTTTAAAAAAATTACAACCCCCCCAACATTAAAACCCACCACCCACATACCCCTACTCTAACCCAAACCCCCCTTAAATAAACCTAACACTACCCCCTAAAGATCTCCCTACCTTGAGCCGTGTTCAACGAGCCGGGCACCGATGGATCAAAAGAGGACATCCGGAGCGGCAGAAGTCTTCATCCTATCCGGGCAGAAGAGGACATCCGGAGCGGCAGAAGTCTTCATCCTATCCGGGCAGAAGAGGACATCCGGACCGGCAGACATCTTCATCCAAGCGGAATCTTCTATCTTCATCCATCTGACGAGGAGCGGCTCCATCTTCAAGACCTCCGGCGCGGAACATCCTTCTTCCCCGACGACTAGACAACGAATGACGGTTCCTTTAAATGACGTCATCCAAGATGGCGTCCCTCGAATTCCGATTGGCTGATAGGATTCTATCAGCCAATCGGAATTAAGGTAGGAAAAATCTGATTGGCTGATTGAATCAGCCAATCAGATTCAAGTTCAATCCGATTGGCTGATCCAATCAGCCAATCAGATTGAGCTCGCATTCTATTGGCTGTTCCGATCAGACAATAGAATGCAAGCTCAATCTGATTGGCTGATTGGATCATCCAATCGGATTGAATTTGAATCTGATTGGCTGATTCAATCTAGGTGATATCATCCATAATCCTGGGTCAGTATACCATAATCCTGGGTCAGAATACCATAATCCTGGGTCAGTATACCATAATCCTGGGTCAGTATACCATAATTTGATCCTGGCCCATAGAAGATCAAAATTAACACTATTGGCAACATTGATGTAATTAAAGGGACATAAACCCCCAAAATTTTCATTTGTGACTCAGACAGAGAATACAATTTTAAAAACAGTTTCCAATTTATTTCTTTTATCAAATGTGCTTCATTCCCATGGTATTCTTTATACGTAGGTAGATGTCTGGAGCACTACACCATGTATTTTTTTTAAAGGCAAAAGAGCTGATTACTTTGGGGCATGCCCCACAAAAAGCCCTTTTTAAGGGCTGGTAAAAGAGCTGGTTACTTTTTAATTTAGAATAGGGTAGGGACCTTTATTATTTTGGGGGGCTTTTTTATTTTATTAGGGGGCTTAGAGTAGGTGTAATTAGCCTAATATTCTTGTAATCTTTTTTATTTTTTGTAATTTAGTGGGGGGGGTTGTAATTTAGTTTAGTTTAATTGTATGTAATTGTAGGTCATTTATTTAATTAATTTATTGATAGTGTAGTGTTAGGTTTAATTGTAACTTAGGTTTGGATTTATTTTACAGGTAATTTTGTAATTATTTTAACTAGGCAGCTATTAAATAGTAAATAACTATTTACTAGCTATTGTACCTAGTTAAAATAAATACAAAGTTGCCTGTAAAACAAATATAAATCTTAAAATAGCTACAATATAATTATTCGTAATATTGTAGCTATATTAGGGTTTATTTTACAGGTAAGTATTTAGTTTTAAATAGGAATACTTTAGTTAATAATATTTAATTTATTTCGTTAGATTAAAATTATATTTAATTTAGGGGGGTGTTAGGGTTAGACTTAGCTTTAGGGGTTAATACATTTATTAGAGTAGCGGCGAGGTCTGGTCGGCAGATTAGGGGTTAATATTTGAAGTTAGGTGGCGGCGATGTTAGGGAGCGCAGATTAGGGGTTAATACTATTTATTATAGTGTTTGTGAGGCGGGAGTGCGGTGGTTTAGGGGTTAATACATTTATTAGAGTAGCAGCGAGGTCCGGTCGGCAGATTAGGGGTTAATAAATATTATGTAGGTGTTGGCGATGTTAGGGGCAGCAGATTAGGGGTACATAGGGATAATGTAGGTTGCGGCAGTGTCCAGAGCGGCAGATTAGGGGTTAATTGTGTAATGCAGGTGTCAGCGATAGTGGGGGCAGCAGATTAGGGGTTAATAAGTGTAAAGATAGGGGTGTTTAGACTCGGGGTTCATGTTAGGGTGTTAGGTGCAGACTTAGAAACTGTTTCCCCATAGGAAACAATGGGGCTGCGTTTGGAGCTGAACGCTGCTTTTTTGCAGGTGTTAGGTTTTTTTTCAGCCCAAACTGCCCCATTGTTTCCTATGGGGGAATCGTGCACAAGCACATTTTTCCAGCTAGCCGCTACCGTAAGCAACGCTAGTATTAAGAGTTGAAGTGGCGGTAAATATGCCTTTACGCTCCCTTTTTGGAGCCTAACGCAGCCCTTCAGAGAACTCTAAATACCAGCGTTGTTTAGAAGCAGCGCTAGAAAAAAAAGACGCGTAGCTAACGCACCCCTTCGGCCGCAAAACTCTAAATCTAGGCGTTATTTAGTTGATAAGGTTATTGTGGCAGTATTTATAAATATATATAATATAAATAAATGTCTATTATGATGAAATTAACATAGATGAGCATTTTTTAAACATTTATTATATTGCTTTTGGATGTATTCATTATTGATATTCATTTTTCATACAAGTCCAGTAGTGTGTCATGTAATCCTGATAAACAAGAATATGCAACAACAATAAGCAATGGGGATTATGTCATAAACCTATTTAAAATATTATTGTACGGCTCCATCCTAATGATCAAGACAAAAAAGGAGTTTAAACGTATATGAAACCCACATCTTTCTTTCATGAATCAGACAGAGCATGCAATTTTAAACAACTTTCTAATTTTCTTCTATTATCAATTTTAAATTGTTCTCTTGATATCTCTAGTTGAAAAGCAGGGATGTATGCTTAGAAGCCTGCCCACTTCTGGAGCTCTATATGTCAGCAGCTTTGCAAGAATGTTATCCATTTGCAAGAGCACTCAATGACAGCACTATTTCCTGCTATGTAGTGCTCCAGACATCTACCTACGTATAAAGAATACCATGGGAATGAAGCACATTTGATAAAAGAAATAAATTGGAAACTGTTTTTAAAATTGTATTCTCTGTCTGAGTCACAAAAGAAAATTTGGGGGGTTTATGTCCCTTTAATTACATTAATGTTGCCAATAGTGTTAATTTTGATCTTCTATGGGCCAGGATCAAATTATGGTATACTGACCCAGGATTATGGTATACTGACCCAGGATTATGGTATACTGACCCAGGATTATGGTATACTGACCCAGGATTATGGTATACTGACCCAGGATTATGGTATACTGACCCAGGATTATGGTATACTGACCCAGGATTATGGTATACTGACCCAGGATTATGGTATACTGACCCAGGATTATAGTATACTGACCCAGGATTATGGTATACTGACCCAGGATTATGGTATACTGACCCAGGATTATGGTATACTGACCCAGGATTATGGTATACTGACCCAGGATTATGGTATACTGACCCAGGATTATGGTATACTGACCCAGGATTATGGTATAATGACCCAGGATTATGGATGATATCACCTAGATGATTAAAGGGACAATATTTAATAATATTAAACAATGTTAATTTTAAACCACTAAATGTGTTACTTTATGTTTCCTGTACCTGTGCATCAAAGAGGCAAGAGCTAATTCATTTTAAATGTAAAAACAAGTTACTTTTACTAGATAAGAAGCTATCCTTGAGGTACTGTCCCACCTCAAACTTCTTAAAATGTCTGACTGTAAATACAAGTCTTTAGTACTTCCATTAAAGGTTCTAAAGTCACGCTATATTCCTTAGAAACACATACAGCTTTTGATTGTTGTAGAGCTTTCCTAGATTTTGGATGCCTGAGGGCCACATGTGTGCATTCTATGCTCAATTCAGGAAATGCTCTGTTTGGATGAGACTGTGGATCCAACAAGGCATTGTTTAAGTTGTCATATAAAGCAAGGCAGCTTGGTCATGACAATTATACCTATCCTTTTTGTTCTATAGATATTTCTAAATTGTGTAAATGGCTCATACAATTTCTAAAATGTTTTCACTTACCAATTAAGGAATAAAATCCATTTTGGGAAAGTTGGAGACTCTTACATAGTTATCTTTTAATCAACATAAAGGTGCCACTGCCTAATACAAATTTACCAGTAATGAGGCAATTTTAATGCAAAATAATACACAATGTCATTTGAGATTAAACAGAGATCAGAGTATAAACATAGAATTTTAAAATATTATGTATTATACCAGTGAAAACATTTAGCATCAGCACTTCCTCTTCTGCAGAATAGTCAATAATATATGAAGGAAAGGGAAGTCTAACTAAGCCAAATGGTGATATAATGTTCCATTTTAATTTAGAATCTTTGTTGCATTACTTAGTGTTGACATATTCCAGCAAAGAAACATTTGATATTTAATCCATCGTGCCTATTGAAGGTAGGTACTACATCACACAGAACTTTGCCCAGTGTACTGTGTTGACCTGGTACCTACATCTAACACAGAGGTGCATGCTGTGGTCCCCACTGTCAACTTAGCAGAGACTACAACTGGGGGCAGAAGGCATCTGCCTTCATATAGTAAGGGAGCACTGATCATTTTCTGTTACCATATGAAGGCATATCAATGATCGTTACAGAGAGTGACACTGTCTATGCCACTCTCTGTAATGATCATTGTTGGTAAGGGTAGAAAAACCACTTGTTTGCACTATAGAGGAAAGCTTCCTATAATTGGACACTCTCCCAAAGTGTCTAGAAGTGAGCATGTACAAAGAGGTGGAAAAGGATGTGCTAAAAGCTAAATACATGTAGTCCCCAGGTTACGAACAAGATAGGTTCTGTAGGTTTGTTCTTAAGTTGAATTTGTATGTAAGTTGGAACAGGCACTTTTTTTAGGTGAAACTCTAGCCAAACATTTTTTTAGTTTTGGAAAGCATAGGGAAAAGTTTGTTTTGCTATCTGTGCCCCTGTTCAGAAAATTTCACAGCACTTTCTGTCCTTGTGACAATTGGATTTTGAGTATTTTGGTTTATCCTGTAAAGAATGATTGGCAATAAAGCTCTATTTTCTCTGTTTGTAAGTATGAGTTGTACTTAAGTCGGATGTCTGTAACCCGGGGACTGCCTGTACTCAAAGGACATAAAAATATAAAAATATATGTACCAAATGTTTGGGTGATGGAAGGGATATGATTTAAAAAAGTTGTTGCTTAAAATAATAAAAACAATGCTTTATTGCAGAAGTCAAAGTACATAATTTTATTAAACATGCTACTTGCATAAAATTATTTAACATCACATAAAACATGCATAGCTAGAATGTATTTAGGGTAGCTGTTGGAATGCTGCAGATTAAAAAAGGAATAGTATAAATTCTGTGATGTTATGTAATAATCAGTAGATAGTGGCGCATACAATTAAAACAGCATATATGAACTAATAGTAGCGTGCACACTCTATATAAAAGTCTTAGCAACGTTCTCTATATACTTCCAAAGAAACTAGGGTATAGAGTAGTAAGCTGGGGTTTCTTACCCACCGTAGCTCTAATAGGCTACGTACTAACAGTTCCTTTAAAGCTTTTTTCTTCTAGATATCCTCCACATGCTGCTTGCCCATCCAGAGGCACGATTTGTAATCCAATACGTATTTCGATTTGTATCCGCGTGTGCTTGCAGACTTCAACTGTTTGAAGTAAAAACTTGCTGTGTGGAGACTTTTTGCAGACAAAACCAAAGTGTGTAAATCTTTACAAAATGGCTTTGGTGATTGTCTCAGTACTCCTGACCAGCAATGATCATTGTTGGTGCCAAGCGGGAGCATTGGGAGGGAAGGATGGAGTTAGGTGTGTTGGAGCAGTAGAGGGGGGAGGTGCGGGGTTCTCCACAATGCAGGAAATGTTTGTGAAGGGAGAGGGAGGAATAGGGCCCTATACTATGGCACAGTAACAGTGGGAGGGGGGAGGAAGGACCCTATACTATGGAAAATATTAATCTTGGAGGGGAGTGGGTGAGGGGGCTGCTACACTATAGAGACATATACAATAATAAATTATAATGTAAAATAACATTTAAAAATGGCATACGGCGAGATTACGAGTTTTGCGTTAGGAGCTATGCGGTGCTAGCGAGCAGGTTTTTCTCACCGCTCACTTATCTGCAACGCTGGTATTACAGGTTTTTACAAACCTGGCTTTAAAAGGCAAGAAGTGAGCATAGAGCAAAATTGAGCTCCATACCGCAGTCCAATACCAGCGCTGCTTAAGTCAGTGGTGAGTTGGTCATACGTGCTCGTGCACGATTTCCCCATAGACATCAATGGGGAGAGCCGGCTGAGAAAAAGTCTAACACCTGCCAAAAAGCAGCATAAAGCTCAGTAACGCAGCCCCATTGATTACTATGGGGAAATAAAATGTATGTTTACACCTAACACCCTAACATGGACCCCGAGTCTAAACACCCCTAATCTTACACTTATTAACCCCTAATCTGCTGCCCCAACATCGCCGACACCTACATTATTCTTATTAACCCCTAATCTGCAGCTCCGGACACCGCCACCACCTACATTATACTTATTAACCCCTAATCTGCTGCCCCCAACATCGCCGACACCTACATTATATTTATTAACCTCTAATCTGCCGCCTCCAATGTCGCCGCAACCTACCTACTCTTATTAACCCCTAATCTGCGGCCCCCAACGTCACCGCCACTATATTAAATGTATTAACCCCAAAATCTAAGTCCGTCTAACCCTAACACCCCGTAACTTAAATATAATTTAAATAAATCTAAATAAAATTACTATCATTAACTAAATTATTCCTATTTAAAACTAAATACTTACCTATAAAATAAACCCTAAGCTAGCTACAATATAACTAACAGTTACATTGTAGCTAGCTTAGGGTTTATTTTTATTTTACAAAAAACCCTAGCCTAAACTAAACTATCAATAGTTTAAAAAAAAAAGGGGCCTTAAAAGGGCCTTTTGCGGGGCATTGCCCCAAAGTAATCAGCTCTTTTACCTGTAAAAAAAAATACAAACAACACCCCAACAGTAAAACCCACCACCCACACAACCAACCCCCCAAATAAAAGCCTAACTAAAAAAACCTAAGCTCCCCATTGCCCTGAAAAGGGCATTTGGATGAACATTGCCCTTAAAAGGGCATTTAGCTCTATTGCAGGCCCAAAGCCCTAACCTAAAAAATAAACCCACCCAATACACCCTTAAAAAAATCTGAACACTAAACCCCTGAAGATTCACTTACTGTGAAAAGTCTTCATCCAAGCGGCAAGATGTCTTCAAGGAAGCCGGCAGAAGTGGTCCTCCAGATGGGCAGAAGTCTTCATCCAGACGGTATCTTCTATCTTCATCCTTCTGACGCGGTGCGGCTCCATCTTCAAGACATCCGGCACGGAGCATCTTCTTCAAATGACGCCTTCTTCGGAATGAATACCACTTTAAGTGAAGTCATCCAAGATGGCGTCCCTTAGATTCCGATTGGCTGATAGAATTCTATCAGCTAATCGGAATTAAGGTAGAAAAAATCCTATTGGCTGATGCAATCAGCCAATAGGATTGAACTTCAATCCTATTGGCTGATCCAATCAGCCAATAGGATTGAGCTCACATTCTATTGCCTGATTGGAACAGCCAATAGAATGCCAGCTCAATCCTATTGGCTGATTGCATCAGCCAATAGGATTTTTCTACGTTAATTCTGATTGGCTGATAGAATTCTATCAGCCAATCGGAATCTAAGGGACCCCATCTTGGATGACGTCACTTAAAGTGATATTCATTCCAAAGGAGCCGTCGTTTGAAGAGGATGCTCCGCGCCAGATGTCTTGAAGATGGAGCCGCTCCTCGTCAGAAGGATGAAGATAGAAGATGCCGTCTGGATGAAGACTTCTGCCCATCTGGAGAACCACTTCTGCTGGCTTCCTTGAGGACATCTTGCCGCTTGGATGAAGACTACTCACAGTAAATGAATCTTCGGGGGGTTAGTGTTAGGATTTTTTTAAGGGTGTATTGGGTGGGTTTATTTTTTAGGTTAGGGCTTTGGGCCTGCAATAGAGCTAAATGCTCTTTTAAGGGCAATGCCCATCCAAATGCCCTTTTCAGGGCAATGGGGAGCTTAGGTTGTTTTAGTTAGGCTTTTATTTGGGGGGTTGGTTGTGTGGGTGGTGGGTTTTACTGTTGGGATGGTTGCTTGTTTTTTTTTTACAGGTAAAAGAGCTGATTACTTTGGGGCAATGCCCCGCAAAAGGCCCTTTTAAGGGCTATTGATAGTTTAGTTTAGGCTAAGGTTTTTTCTTATTTTGGGTGGGCTTTTTTTTATTTTGATAGGGCTATTAGATTAGGTGTAATTAGTTTAAATATCTGTAACAAAAAAAAATATTTTCTGTAATTTAGTGGGGTTTTTTTGTTATTTAGCTAATTTAATTTAATTTTTTAACTGTATTTAATGTAGGTAATTTATTTAATTGTAGTGTAGTTTTAGGTGTTATTGTAACTTAGGTTAGGTTTTATTTTACAGGTAAATTTGTATTTATATTAGCTAGGTAGTTAGTAAATAGTTAATAACTATTTAGTAACTATTCTACCTAGTTAAAATAAATACAAACTTGCCTGTAAAATAAAATTAAACCCTAAGCTAGCTACAATGCAACTATTAGTTATATTGTAGCTAGCTTAGGGTTTATTTTATAGGTAAGTATATAGTTTTAAATAGGAATAATTTAGTTAATGATAGTAATTTTATTTAGATTTATTTAAATTATATTTAAGTTAGAGGGTGTTAGGGTTAGACTTAGATTTAGGGGTTAATACATTTAATATAGTGGCAGCGACGTTGGGGATGGCAGATTAGGGGTTAATAAATGTAGGTAGGTGGCGGCGATGTTGGGGGCAGCTGATTAGGGTTTAATAAATATAACGTAGGTGGCGGCGATGTCCGGAGTGGCAGATTAGGGGTTAATAAGTATAATGTAAGTGGCGGCGATGTTAGGGACAGCAGATTAGGGGTTAATAATATTCAACTAGTGTTTGCAAGGTGGGATTGTGGCAGTTTAGGGGTTAATATGTTTATTCTAGTGGCGGCGATGTCCGGAGTGGCAGATTAGGGTTTAAAAATTTTATTATAGTGTTTGCGATGCGGGAGGGCCTCGGTTTAGGGGTTAATAGGTAGTTTATGGGTGTTAGTGTACTTTTTAGCACTTTAGTTATGAGTTTTATGCTACAGCGTTGTAGTGTAAAACTCATAACTATTGACTTTAAAATGCGTTACGGATCTTGGAGGTAGAGGGTGTACCGCTCACTTTTTGGCCTCCCAGGACAGACTCGTAATACCGGTCTCA